>NW_027279307.1:0-188851 GCF_046629955.1 Centroberyx affinis | reverse complement strand
TCCCTGTCTGTGGGCAAGAAACGTGAATATCTTTACTTTCCATAGCTGACCCACCTTCCTTCTTCTCTTCAGCATTGTCCCTCTTTCCTACATTTCCCCTTATCCTTAAGCCCAGGCAGGCCAAAGACAAGTTTACCAATGTGTCAAGGCTGTGTGGCCACTGGGGGCCCAAGCCAGAGACCCTATCTCCATAAATTACCTGGATGATGGGGCACGTAAGCATGCTTGTTAAAATTGCAAATGAATTAAATGGGGGTGGGGGGGGGGGGGGGTAGGGAGGGATGGGGGGCATGCATGTGTTGGAGGTGAGGAGCGAAAAGGAGGGTAGTGGGGGGATGTGGAGGGGGGTGGTGGTGGTGGAGGGTTACACCGATACACCCACGTGGATCTGTCCAGGGGATTGGGATCAGATACTCCATTTGAGCAGAGCCACGCTACATCAAAGACATTCAAATGAAGTAGTCTTCTATTGCAAATTAAGCTCCAAGGGTGTGTGTGTGTGTGTGTGTGTGTGATTTTCTGTGTGTGTGTGTGTGTGTGTGTGTGTCTGTGTATTTGCGCTGGAGCGGGGTGAAAAAGTGAACAAGGAGAGAGAGAGAGAGAGGGAAGGAAGGAAATCAAGAGCTGAAGGGCTTGAAAGAAAGGTGTGTGCAGGCCTAAGCTCTTTATCAGCATCTATAAGAGGTACACACATTTCCATGGCGGCGCACGTGATATCGCGGTAATCTATATGATTTTGATCTAACGGTAAGCAACGCACGCCGTGTGCTGGAATACGGCGCTTTCATCTCGAACTCTCTGTGTGTGAAAAACGTACAGATTTCACAGTGGAAATGCGTTGATAGGGGGTCATTTTTCAAGCGGCGCGTTGCATTCAACTGCAAGACGGAGCCACGCAGCCCCACCTGGAAGACGGGCAGCCTCACCTGTGAGCAACTGGAAAACACTTTCGATCATAGCTACCTCAACGGCAGCGCGTTCCCTTTTTGTTGCAAACCGCATCACCCTGACCACGCATTTCTAAAGCACCACGCGTCGGCACGGTGATATATGACGCGGTCAAGCCCGGGCGTCGGTTTAAAGCGCCGCACTGCATCACTGACATAATTGAATCTTCCATTAAGTCGGAGTGCGTATTTAACATTGCGGAGGTAGGCTTCGGAAAAAGGCTTTACGCGGCAAAGCAATTTCCACGTCCCCGCAGCTATCTCTCCCACTGCCTCCATAACAGATCAATAGGCTTTTAATTGATCAGCTCTGACTCATGCATGAGGAGTCCTGCGGCCAGACCCGAGGTTTTAAAGAGAGAGCGACGAAGGGCTTGTGCTCGAGTGTAGCGGGCATGAAGGCTATTCATAAACTTTTATGTGCAACAGGAAGTAAATCTTGACATAAAAGGAAGTGGATTCATGTCGTCTTTAACCGGAACTGTGCTGATGCCGGTCAGTTTCGGGAGGGGGTTATGGATCGCTGTTTTTTTTATTGGGTTATTGAAACTGTCTCAGCAAGGAAAACAGACAATATTTCATCATTAAGCACATTGTTCAATGGATTCTCAGTCCGGTTTCACATCCAACAGAGGCCCTAAGCAGGGAGTAATCTACTAAGGTGCTTTCACATTTCTGCTGAGTGTGTGTGGTACAGAATATGCCTCTGCCTTTTTTCATCTGCATGTTCAAAGCAAAGTGTCCGCTAAATAGGCCAGAGTAATCAGTGTTTATAGGTGTACGTGACAGAGGGAGAAGCTTAAGATGTTTTTTTATATATATATATATAAATGTTTATTTCCTTTCCTAAGATTAAAAATAAATAAATAAAACACAACCGGGTGTGTTCTGACTGGCACCCACCTTGGCTAATGCGCTCTAATCCCATGACAAAACAGCGAGTGCGCCTTCTGCTCGTTACATGTGACAAACGTCCAAACTGGCCAGAAAAACTTCCTGCATGGCGATATCTAGCGCAGGTATTACCATGCTGTCACAGCTTTGCACCTTCAAAGCGCCATCGCTATCTTGTTTCACCAGAGACAATCGCGGGATTTTAAAGCGGCGCTGCTGGGACATTTACAGTACGCGCACACGACTCTTGCACACGTGTGCGCACACACACACGTAGTAAATCCTCCTTATATTTCTGCCGGGAAGTTAGAGAGGAATTTTAGGTGCTTGAGGAATGCACTTCTGCGGTTTGGACCTGTAGATAAACCAGCGAAGGAACTAATCTTTTAGTAATTTACACAAAACCTTTTTACCGCCGGCAAGCATCTCCCGGCACGATTAGCGAAAGGATTTATTTTTATATTCACCAGGCTGGGAATTAATATTTAAGTCCCCCTGGTACCAGCATTGTGTCATTTCGAAGCTGATAAGTGTATGGATGTCTCTGTGAGATTTCTCTTCCCCTTGCTGGTGGCACGACGGAGGTAATCTCACTCTGTCTCCAGTTTAAAGACGTGAATTTATTGTGCCATTTATGAGTTTTCTAATGAAAAGTCTTTAAAAAAAAAAAAAAAAAGAACCATCAGTGATAAGGAGGAGTCACATTTTACTGACCTGTGCGGAACGTTTTACAGCCTCACTCACGCGTATTTGCAGTAGTGTGTGTGTGTGTGTGTGTGTGTGTGTGGGGTTAGGGGTGGGGGATTGGGGGGGGGGTCTTGTACCTCCGTAATCTGCTCAAGTAAGCAACATCCTTTTATCAGCAGCTTTTTAGTCATGCATTAAAAGTAAACATGAGCCGCATTCAAAACACTGATTAGATGGGATGGCGTCACTGGGTTAAACTCCCTGTGTTTACAACGCCGCCGCACTACAGAGAGCGTAGGTGCTCTCTGTATCGCTGTATTGCTCTCTTTCCCTCTATCTGGCTCACTTCCATGGTGGATACACTCCTCATTGATCGGTGCCCCCCTCCCCTCCCACCTCTCCCAGGTCTGACGGCTCAAAGGTCCTCAGAACGCCCCGGCTTCTGCGAGGGGAAAGGAGAGGGAAGAGGATCGAAAACCCCCGGAGAGATGTGGGAAAATGTGGTGATAGGAATCAGCTGTGGGCCTGGTGCATTTGTGTATGTGTTGACGAGGGTGACGGTTTGTGTGTGTGTGTGTGTGTGTGTGTGTGTGTGTACGTGCGTGGGTGTGTATGCGGCGTCTTATCTGTATAAATCAGCGATGGTGCGTGCCTCTCAAAGTGTGTGTTCACATCAGAATCATTTACATTTACACTTTAGGCATTTAGCTGATGCTCTTATCCGGAGTGACTGTTAGTACATTTAGCCGTTTTCTCTCCATATCTGCACTAGAGCACACCTTGTTGTTATTGTCGCCCTTAATGGGGCGATGTGAAGGGTTTTATTCCAAATGATTTCGTAGCAGTCGGCTTTTTCGAATGGGAGATTACTTGTTTTGATAGTCAACTCTTCATGTGTAGTCAAACTGCATCCGAAAGAGCGCGAGGAGAGGAGGTGGACCAGTTTTTTTTTTTGTTGCTGTGATTCAACAGAAGCCCGTGCTCCGCCATGCCAGGGGCGACTCATCGAGTGCTTTGAAATAATAAAGACATTTAAAGTGGCTGTTAAAGTCAATGTCGCATCAGATTAACACTAGCAGACACATAGAGCCACGCAGACACTTTTACACTGTAAAGTTGATCTGGTTAAAAGCAGCAGCTAAATGTAAATGCGGACACAGACGCATACTTGCATGCTCTCTCACACACACACACACACACACACAGACAACATACACTCACAACCATATAGAACAATCTCCTCATTTAGAAAAAAGAGAATTTCTGTTCCTGCCAATGAATTATATTTAGCCATCTGTCATCTGTCATATCGTTAATGGTCTTTCTTTCTTTCTTCCTTGCTTGCTTGATGAATTGAATTGAACTGAATTGATTTGAATTTAATTGAATTGAATTGTGTCCTGTCACCTCATCAGTCTGTGTCCGGTCTATGTCTTTCCATGTTTGTCTATGTAAGACTATGTATGCCTTGTCACCACTATTACTCTGCTGTATCTTCTGTCTATTAGATGTATTTTGTTTTATTTCATTTTGTTTTCTTTATTTTGTTTTGTTTTGTTATATCCCTCCCTCAGAGAGGCTGCACCATAATGTTTTGAATTATTAAGAACTGAGCAGGGTGACACGGTGGCTCACTGGTTTGGGGTCCCGGTTCGAATCTCGGCCCCAGCTCTTTCTGTGTTAGTTTGCTCCCTGTTTTCGCACACGTTTCCTCCCACGTTCCATGGACATGCAGGTCAGGTGGATTGGAGACACTAAATTGCCCATAGCTGTGAACGTGTGCGTCAGAATGTTGGTCTGTCTATCTGTGTTTGTCTGTCTGTCTGTGTTGGCCCTGTGATGGACTGGCGACCCGTCCAGGGTGTCTCCCTGCCTCCCGGCTGTGGAAAATGAACAAGTGAATCGCCGAATGGAAATGGAAAAGCGGCGCGAGGGCAGGAGGGGCTGCCATGTGAGGCTGAGCATGGAGGCAGGCAGCGGCGCTGTGACACTGGGGAAGCATTTCCATGCAGGACACGTTGGCCTGTGCCAGCTGAAACAGAGAGGTGGTTAAGTTAGACACAAATGCTGCAATAAGTCTGCCAAGACTATTAGCAGTCTTCCTTACCACTGCAAAGCTGTCTGCTGTGTTTTGTTCCTCCGCTTTCTTGCCTCTTCCCCTCCCCTCTTTCTGTCTTGTCTTCCCTTTCTCTGTTTTCCCCTTTCACTTTCTCGCTTCTTCCTTCACCTTATCTCTGCCCCTTTCTTGTTTTCCATCTCTTGCCTTCCTTTTGTACACCACACCTTATACCATGCTGCTTGAATGCACATAGATACATATTGAACATTAAGTGTATATATGGAGTGTGATACCTATAGTCTCTCTCTCTTACTCTCTCCATTTTTGTCATCTCCCCTTCTCCTCTCCCCTTTTCATGTCTTTATTTTACTTATTCGAGGTGATTTTAATATATGGATCCATTATGTTTACTTGAGTCTGACAGACAAATGGTGATGCACTGTTTGCCGTCACAAATCATCACACTGATGTCAAGGAATGACATGGGGGGGGGGGGGGGGGGAGATAAACATGGCTGCCTCTTTGACACATATATACACATACAAATGTACACGCACAAACGCATTACCAGCCGCATGTAGGTGCATGCAATGTATGTGTGTGAGGCAGTGTATGTGAGTGTGTGTGTGCCTGTATCTGTCAGTGTGTGCGTGTGCATGTGATTGCCCGGAACGATTGTCATGGTGAATATGCATTCATCTCTACACAGATGTTAGGACAGGAACACCACAATACCACATCTGGCTCAGGCACTCACATACTCCCACGGGTGCAAAATAACAAGACAGAGCGAGCGAGAGAGAGAGAGAGACAGAGAGAGAGACGCACAGCGAGGAAACGAGGGAGGGCAAGAGAAAGAGTGGTACAAAAGAGGAGAGGGCAGATGGATGCATAGCGGGTGAGTTTTGATTACTTTTCCATATGTCGGTTTTCTGTGATTTCTTCTGACAAGACATTGTTTTAAGTGGATTCCAGAATGTCAGGCCTTGTGAGTGAAGGATAAAACGAGAAAAGAAGAGGCACAGACAAAAGATTATGCACATATAAATGAAATAAGAGAAGCATTTTAAAATATCCAAAGCACTCAGAGAGACAGTGCAAGACAACGGATCTAACGGTTTGACAATGTGCTTTAAAGGTGCTAAACATCTTTTAAACATCTTTTAAACATCGTCTATCATTGTCAAATGAACTGTGATATCTTGGGATAATTAACAAGTGGTTGAGATGATTGGTCGCCTCTATCTCACGCCAGCGGTGTTGTTAGTGCTAATGTTTCTCAAAATGAAGGCCACATTTCCCATAAACCCAGTTGCTTCTTGTCACAAAGAGGATCTTTCTTTGGTTAAAGGTTTTTTATTTGGCTTTACTGAAGAGGATAAACATGTTGGAAGTGATTTTTCCATTGGCCTTTCACTCCTTCCATCATCTGTCATGGTGAGAAACTCTGAAATCTGTCTTTGAGTGTTTTGTGCCATAAAGCAGTATCTCTTTGTGCTGTAAAGCAATCCAGCAGATTCCCTGTGAAATGCAACCCAGTGGTACACAATGCAAAATGCAGAGTAGACATGCAGGCAGCTGCAGGTTGTCTCACCGACGGTCTTGTTTGTTTACAGTAATTATACTAATATCTAAAACTTAATGTGGTAGTGATTTATTGCTGTTAAAATGCTACACATAGCACCTTTAAGTACAGGTGCAGAAGCAACAGCGAGGGTAAATGAGTTAGCTGCTATAAACTATCATATATCCTAAATCTGTGCAAATAAGGACAAAAAAAAAAATCCCCCAAAGATGTAGCTGACTACTCACAGCACTGCCAGTGTGGCACCGCAGCCCTCCGCCTCGCATGCAGCGGCTACAACCAGTAAATGGGCCCTCACTGTGCTTCTCCTCGTTGTGTGCCCAATTTGACAAAAAGCCCCATCAAACCCCTGCCCTCTCTTTCAAAGGTCACAAGCACTTTGATAGGGAACCCCTATTCAACCGGCAGCGGGGAGATGGCGGAAAGTAAATTCCAGCGAGACGGCTTCCTGCCTTCCTCTCTGGTGTATGAGCCGCATTCAGAAGCTTCTCAGGAGGATATAACGATCTAGAAATCAAGCCTCGCACATGACTCATACCACCAGCCGGCGGCAACCAGCCCCCTCCCCTTCTTCTGAGCAAACGAAAGTGTTTTGCTTTTCATCTCATCTGGCGATGGGGAATAAAGCGGGAGAATGAGGGGAACCGGAGGTAGAGAGGTAAAGGGATAGGAGTGATTGTGAGGACAAGGGTGCGTGAGTGAGGCGCAGAGGGGGACGGAAGGTGGATTTTGAGAAAAGGAGAAATATTTGGAGAGAGAGAGAGACACAGAGAGAGAGAGAGAAAACAGCCCTTTTACATGATTAGGCGTGGCAAAGACAAATGAGTGCCTCTCTTTCCTCCTCTCCACATTGCTGAAATGCTGTGTGTGTATGTATGTGTACTGCATGTGTGTGGGTGAGTGGTCGCTTCTATTTATGTGTGTGTGTGCAAGCATGGGACCGTGTGTACATGTGTGTGTGTGTGTGTGAGAGAGACAGAGAGAGAGAAAGAGACCGCACCATTTTTATTATATCTTAATTTTTAAAGGTAATCCAATAATAGATACTGTACAAGAGATGGCACTATGAGACAGTAGACAAGAAATGCAGATGCAGTGTGCAGTAAACCTGATTCCTGTGGGCCTCGTCCCCCTAGAACGCGATGAGGAATTCTTCACCAGGCATCTAATTACTGCAAACGCTGCTTCATTTACTTCTGCAGTCAACCCCCCAGTGTGTGTTGGTGCTTTTAAGGTTATTTGTCTCTTAATATTTGTTCTATATATATTCATGGCCCTATGTCATTAACTCTAGGCTAATTGCAGTCCCATTAACTTCACAGGAGATCCTTTTTTATTTTTGAAAATTAGTATGTTTTCAAAACGCGCTATTGTGCGGAAATGTGTCGCTCAGCATCTTAACTGCCATTGAAATTGAAAAGTAAACTCCAACATGGAATCCAAATGAGACAACTGGTATGAACGTTTTTTCAGAGGCATTGTTAGGGTAGGAGGCTATCATTAAAGGTGTGAGGAAAAAGTCCTGGCCATTGATTTGTGTATTCAGCCTATTAACACGAAACACTGCATGCAGCTAGTTTTCATGAGGCTAGTGTTGGTTGTCTTAAAGAGTGAAAGAAGCTGAATTAAAACATTGATCCTGTATCAGAGCTTGGTTGTTGGTGGTGTTGATTCATTCAGTCAGAAAGCTTTCAAAAGCTGTTTTGTCCTGTATACTGCAAGTAATGAAATGTTTCAATGCTGCAAATGTAGAGTTCAATAATACTTTGTAAGACAGACAACAGTCATGAACCTGTGTGTGTGTGTGTGTGTGTGTGTGTGTGTGTGTGTGTGTGTGTGTGTGTGTGTGTGTGTGTGTGTCTGTCAGCGTGTCCGTGTGTGTCTGCTTCTGTGTGTATGTGTGTTAAATACACCGACTACATCAGTAGCCCATTTCCCGCCTCTCTATCTCCCAGTAACCCTCCCCACCCTCCTGTCAGAAGATTGGACCGCACAAGCTTCACCACAACGCTCGCTGGTGTCGCTCCTTTTCTCTCTCTCTCTCTCTCCCCCACTCTCTCTCTCCATCTCTCTTCCTCTCCTGTTTGTTTTGTTTGTGTCCCTCTCGTCTTCCTCCTCTTTTCCAATAAGAACAATAGGTTATGGAACGCATTTTCCTGCGGCATTACTCACAGGCACCAGCCGCCACATGCCATTAGGCTCAGCCGAGGGAGGAGTGCTCACAGCAGCAGCCTGCGCATAGCAAGTCTGCCATCTAGTGGCGGGGAGAGAGAACTGCATGCTGAGAGAGAGCGGGAGAGAGAGAGAGAGATGGAGAGAGAGAGAGAGATTGGTGTTCATGAGTTGGGTTCTAGATGGCAAACAACTTCTCAAATACTTGTTTGTGAAGTTGTTGTTTTTTTTTCCCCGCTGAAAAAGGTATAATTGCATCCAGCCCCAGATACGTGCCGTCGTCATGTCAAACTCCATCTAACAACCTGTCAGTGTAACGTTGCCTCGCTCATCAGTAAAGATACCTGGTGGCACATGACTTAATGAATCATTAGGAGCTTCTCGTCCATTCGGCATACATCCAATAAACCAATCAGCGCTAAATTTCCACCTTTTACAATCGGTTAATTTGTTATTCCCACAATTTTCTTCCTCTGAATCATACCTTTGTGGGCGGTAGTAAACGTGAATCAACTCTAAGAAGCTGAGATTTTATGGCATAAGTGCTGCTTGGTGGAATCTGTGAATTTACAAGAATGCACTAATGATTTGTAAAATGTTTTAAAGGGGCAATAAGTGAGACTTTTACCGTCCCAGACTAAAGCACAAAATGAGCGTAATTTTTCTGCAGGGCGTTGATGGGGTTCTTGATCAATAGAAATGACTTAACGGTCGCTTCGTGCTGAGAGTTCTGGCTTTCAAAACTCACTTTCTGGCCCATAATCTCTTTCGGAACAAAAACAGTCCCTCACACACACTCACACACACACACACACACACACACACACACCCCTCCCACTCCCACAGCCACATGCACAAGCAAATTAGAAGCAAACCCTCAACTACGCATACACAATCCATTTACAATCAAAAGCCATTTGAAAATGTTTTTGTACTTATTCATGAATATGCAGAAAATATTTCAATAAAACAGTGGGGTTGGGGGAGGTGTGTGTGTGGGGGGGGTCTTCCTCCTCCCAGTCTTCCTCCTCCTCTTGGCTTGAATTCAAATCACAATAATTAGTGTTCATATGTGTGTGAAATCAAAGAGTAAAAGCCAGACGGGGGAGAGAGAGCGAGAGAGAAAACGGGGTTAATGTCAGTAAAAAAAAAAAAAAGAAATAATATAAGCAGTACCCCTAGGAGGAAGGGTGGAGCGGGGTTGGTGGGGGTGGGGGGGGCAGATTCCCCAACCCCCCCTCTCTCGTTAATCTGATGGGGAGAACAATCCGCGAGCCGGCAGCAGCAGGCGGCCCGGCAGACAGACAGACAGACAGTGGGTGAGCTTTCTCTATCTCCCTCCGTTTGGCTCCGTCTTCCCATATCTCCTCCCCTCCCTCCCTCCCTCCATTTCTTCCCTCCTCCCTCTATCTCCTTCTCTCTCTCTCTCTCTCTCTCTCTCTCTCTCTCTCTCGCTTTCCATTCCTCCCCTCCTCTCTTTCCATCTCGCGCCTGCTCCTGCCGTCTCCTCTGATAAATCTCTCACCCACTGCTTTTCGCCTCCTCTGTCTCTCTCCATCTCTCTTCTCCCCTCTCGGCCGCTCCCGTCTTGCCTGACGCTGTATCTATTGCTTTATCTCTCTCTCTCTCTCTCTCTCTCTCTCTCTCTCTCTCTCTCTCTCTCCCCCCCTCTTTCCTTCTCCCTTTGTTTCATCTTGTCCTCTCCCTCCCTCCCTCCCTTCCTTTCCCTTCCCTTCCCTCTCTCTCCCCTTCATACTCTTTCCCCTCTCTTCCATTTGACATTCTCTCTCCTTCGCTCACTCCCTCCTCTCCTCTCCTCTGCTCTCCTCTCTCCCTCGCTCTTCTCTCTCCCTCGCTCTTTCTCTGCCTGCAGGACTATTCAGTAGATTAAGTTCAGCGGTGGCGGCAGTGTTGCTGATTCAGCCATATTCTTTCAAATGACCCAAATCCTCACTCCGGAGAAACCTCATCCGCGCACTGATTGCATTTTTTTCCTCTCTCTCTTGTCTGTCTCTCCCTTTTTTCATGCGCACACAGTCATACACAAATACACACTCCTTATTGATCTTTTAGAGTTAGCCTCTTTCTTTCCCTACACGACCCTCATTCTCTGTTTCTGTGCCTTCTGAGTGTGTGTGTGTGTGTGTGTGTGTGTGTGTGTGTGTGTGTGTGTGCTCTCGCTACATCTCCGTATATCAATACCGGTAGCAGTAGCTGCACCAAACTTTCAGGCTCATTTCCAGGCTATTTTCTTTGACTGTCTCACAATCTTCTTTGTTTCTCCTGATCACAGTCTAGCTGGGTTGACTCATGAAGATAAGGCCGTTATTTTTCCTTCTGCTTTTCCTTCTTCAGCCTGAAACACCGAAGCCGCTTGATAGAGAATGTCTTTACAGTCATGTATACAAATGAGTTTTGAAAATGGCGCATTGATTGTCATCAGCAAACTGATGCTCTGACTACATACATTTTCGCTGCCTTTGATACGCCGCGGATTGTTCTTTTGTTCTGTCAGGAACATGGCACTTTTATTGGCAAGGCTTGAAAGGGAACAACAAACTAAATCAAAATTTGCATATGTTACTCCTATGATCTTAGACAGCGCAGTCAAGAACGCAGGCAAGTTTTTCCCAAAGTTAGCAAACCAAAGAGACAACATGTCATCGAAGGATGTCATCAACAAATCCTGAATGATAATGAATGGGAGACGCTGTAACATTCCCTTGGTCATTTCACAGGCACATTTTATGATTCAGAATTGGTTGCACTGCTATCAAATATTTCTATCAATCCAAAACTCAGGCGCGGATTCAATGTCAGTGGAGAAGCGCCATGTTTTGTCTCTCGATTGTTGGTTCTCTGGGTTTATTGCTTTAGCAGAGTTATTCATGCTCGCAAATATTGACTGAGCTGTTCAGTGTTATGGGGAGGCGGCATGGTGAAGCGAGTATCCCTTCAACCAGAGGACCAGGGTTCAAGCCCCCATGTCAGTAAGCGTCCGTCCTCTGACTGCCCACCGGGGGCGCTGTTCTGCAGCCGACCCTGCACTCCCACCTGCGTGTGGAGCGAGGCAAGCCAAAAAAAAACAAAGTGTCAAAAGTTTTATATATCCGTTTTGAGAAGAAAGTGTTACCTTTCAAAAACACAGATAATTGCATCCTCTAAAATGTTACTATTTTGCAAGTGACTAAAAACTAATATTCAACTGTCAGCAATCACTTTGCCAGAGACGGTGTATCACATTTCGGAATGAAACTCTCTCCAAGTTTGACTTGTCTTCACTAATGGACTATTCATATTCACAATGTGATGCTTTTAGGAAACCGAGCCCAGATTGTTACAGTCAAACCCAGTTTATCCGTCCTGCACACTTCACATTTATGGGGTCTACCAAAAGGGAATAATTAATCAATTTTAAAAAATGAACTGTCAGTGCTCAGTTGTTGGAGTTTCTTTATTTTTTTAATTGAAATCATTTAAGTTACAAATCAGGCTGTACACACAACATTTCAGAATAGGGATGGGCCAAGATTAAAGGTTACAGATGTGCGTTTGTGAAGTTGCAGATTCAAAGTCGTGGACCAGCTTAGAGAATCTGGATGGAGAAACTGCATAACACTTTTGTTTCCCACAACAATTTTTAAACACTTAACCCCCTAATTACTCAAGTGGTGCCAACAACTGTGATTGTAGAGGCTACAGTAACTCCTAAGTGTGAATGCAATATGAATGTGGTGAAAAAGAGCGTGTGTGTGATCGGCACATCCTCCCTGTGTTTGAAAAAGAGAATGCACACACACACATTTCACATATCAAAGTCAACCTTAGTCTGGATGTTCAGTTCATTCCTGAACATTTCATGCTCCCAAATGATTTCCATTCCCGAGGGGATGTGAACGGGGTAACGCTGCTCTGCCTGCCTCCTCCTGGTTATATATTAAATCAGCGGTTCTCAACGTGGGGTCCGGGGACCTCCAGGGGTCCTTGAGGGGGTTCCAGGGGGTCCCCAGCAAATTGATGAATTGTTAAACTTCAGCATTATTTCATTTACAAGAAGTTAACACAGTTAGAGAATGTAGAATAATGACTATTTGATCATAGTTTCACTGTTATCTTTCTACCTACAATACAGATAGTCTTGGAATTCTGGACAAAATTGTATCTGACAATAAAAATATTCTCATCAAATGGGGGTCTGTGGCTCTAATGTATACTAAATTAGGGGTGCTTGATATGAAAAAGGTTGAGACTCGCTGTATTAAATAACAGCAGGGTGGGCTGGTGCGTGGAGAGGCAGAAAGTCGCACGTTTGACCCCCCAGAACAGCCACTTGCCCTCGCTTTGAGCAAAAACATTTGAATCTGCCCACTCATTGGAAGCCACTCTGCATAAGAATGTCCGCTAAATTCCTAAACTGTAATGTAAATGATGTACTGTATGTATATTGGACTCTCCTGCCTGGCTCGCTCTGCCACAGCCGGCTAACCCAGCATGACGCTCATTCTCGGGTCCAGTTGATGCTCGCAGGCTGCTGTTTTAGAGCAGAGCCTTCCTACATGGCTGCTCACAGCAGGGTTTTGCTGGCAGAAAAACAATAGCCGAACAAAGTCTGACCCTTACACACACACACACACACACACACACAGGCAGATTTGCAACGACACACTGTAAACAAAGAGGAACTGTATGCCTAAATGCACATGCCAGTACACAAACACATGGGTGTGTGCACGCTCACACACACACACACACACACACTCTCCGCACTCCCTCTCTCTTGCCCCAGGGTCTGTTATTGACATTTTGATGGGCCAGTGGGGCACCCTGTGTCTAAACGCCATGCTCCATAGCGAGGAGCAAGCAGCCTGTGATGTGGCAAAACCCTTTATAGACCCTTCCTTAAAAAAAAAAAAAAAAAACCAGAGTATTTGTTCTCTGGCGGATTTCTCCTCACTCCTCAAGTTTAAGATCTTCAACTTTCTTTACGGTCCATTCAACTCCAGAATTTTTTTTTTTTTTTTGTTGGCTAGGTCGCTCGGAACGAATCAGATGGAGGGTTTTTTTCCCCCGCCACATAAATGTCGGTTTTTCTCCTGTGTGATATACTATCTGGGATATTACAAAGCGTGTAGGTGTTAAAATGGAGAGGGATATAAAAGAGAGAGTGACAATGAAAAGGCAGAACGAGAGTGAAGAGGAGACAGACGAAGAGTCTGTGAAAGTGGCAGAGGAGTGCGGAAAGCAGGGTGGAAAATATGAAGGCTCCGGCTGTCCTAAATTCAATCAAGCAAACGTCGAGGAACATTCTGAGCCTTTTTGATCAATTAATCTAGCAGATGGCATTGAGTGCAATCAAGAGAGATAATGCTGTGAGAGAGGGAGGGAGAGAGAGAGAGAGAGAGGCAGGAGAAGAGAAGCAGGTGGAAGGTGTTAAAGTTCCTCCTTTCAAGTGAAAGCTAAGATTCTGTACTTTGAAAATCAGCGCTGATAACACAGAAAGAAAAGTGTCATGTGAAAGACAGTCACAGTTAAGAACGGTCTGTGTGTGTGTGTGTGTGTGTGTGTGTGTGTGTGTGCATGTGTCGGTGTCTGTATTTTGTGTGCCTGCATATTCCTGTTGTGCAGGATTTACGTGTGCACATACTCCACACGCACCTTCTTGTGCCTGTATGGTGTGTGTGTGTGTGTGTGTTTGCATGCATGTTTGTGCTTGTATTGTATGTGTGTATTTGTGTGTGTGTGTGTGTGTGTGTGTGTGTGTCTGTCACAGAGCAGAGTAGCAGATTGCTGGAGGAAAGGCAGCTGAGGAGCTTAGCTGGCGGCCACAGATAGGGAGCTAACATCCAGTGATAATCAAAGGAAGGAGAAGCTAAATTCCATCTCTCTTGCAGAAGCTACCTGCTGGGCAGAGCCTGCCCTCCCTCCCTCCCTCTCTCTCTCTCTCTCTCTCTCTCCCTCCCCCTCTCTCTCTCTCCCTCTCTCACTCTCTCTCTCTCCTCTCAGCCACTGTCTGCTATGTAGATTTTAGATCTGAAAGTGGTCTGAATGTGCCTGCTTTATATTTCTATCTCATTTGAGTGGATTAAAGAGGCCCTTGAAAGAGAGAGAGATAGAGAAAGTTAGATAAAGAGTGATAGAAGGAGAATGCCAAAAAGAGATAGACAGAGAAAGAGAGAGAGCTACACACACACACACACACACACAACGAGATGCAGTTTTACCTCCTGGCTTCAGCCCACCTGCTGCTACCAGAGTGCAGCAAGGGCTGTGAGGGTGTCCCATTGAAAATGAATGGGACGCCTCAGCCTAGCTCAGCCATCCACTTCTCCCATTTGACTTTGGCAAGATCCCTCATCAGCTTTTTCTTACCAGACACTTAAGAACGGAACCAACTGTGGGTCAAACAGACTGAGAGTTTGACGAAAATTTACACCCCGTGCATAAATAAAGACAAAATCAAAACAAAAGCAAAGGCAGCGCCAGGCTCCGGATTAACCGCAGGCTGTTTTATCTCCTAAATAAATTGCCTTCTAGACAAAAGAACTAATTTGCGGGGTTAGAAAAACAAGGGGAAGTCGGCGAGGAGCGTTCTCACCGCGCGTCAGCTCTCTCCCGCCGA
The DNA here is from genome assembly GCF_046629955.1 of Centroberyx affinis. Lineage (NCBI taxonomy): Eukaryota > Metazoa > Chordata > Actinopteri > Beryciformes > Berycidae > Centroberyx > Centroberyx affinis. The sequence goes on along the minus strand of NW_027279307.1, from coordinate 173,888 downwards.
CACAGCTTCTCTAATCGATGGGTATTGAGTGGCTCCCGCCACCAGCATTTTAAAGGGAGGGAGCACCCACCATCGTTCATATCTCATATTGATATTTTCGTGGCCTATTTTCTCTCTCTGCTGTTACTTCCTTCACTCTGCTGAAGCCTCAGTCAGCACAGCAGCGTCAAAAGTTTCTCAGTTCTAATAACTGTGTTGTAACTTTTCAGTTCTAATAACTGTGGGTGTTTTGCTCAGCTTCTTTTTTTATTTTGATGTTTTTTGCTTTGCTTTGCTCATAATGAAAAGGTTGCCGAGGACCATGTTCCTCATTGTTATTTATCTTGCCCACAGAACAGACTGATGGATTTGTTACTCAGGTGTGTTGGTTTTTTCTTATTTGTTTGTTTTCTCTTGTTTGACGTTCAAAGCTCACTGACACAGCAAGTTTGAAGGGTGACGGCGTACTTTCTAATAAAAAAGTTACGATTTGTTGTTGTAATTATATAACACACATTTACACACATGGGCGTGTACAAACACACATGCAGACACACACATGCACACACACACACACAACCCGACACCACTGAGCTGAACCAGATAGAGCATGTACCACTGGTTAATAGGCCAATTTATTCTGAGAATATTACTTATTAATTTGCATAATGATTCAGATGATTCAGACATTTGTTAGAGGCGGAGTACCATGATTGATGGAAATTTAATTATGACACCTCTTAGTTATTAAACGGTAATCAGGCTTAGCCACTTATCTTTAATACTTACCTTTAGCACACAAGGGCTGCAAGAAATTAATGGCAGTCGCCAGTCTCAAACTGAAATGATTTCCTCCTACCTCATCACACCTTCAACTGAAGCAACGGTGGATTCAAATTTTCCTCCAATCAGAGACGAGAGAGTGGTCAGACACCTTGATGAATGACTGCATTTTGGTGGATTTCCCCACTGTAGTTGTGCATTTTTAAGGAGAGTGAGCAGTCTTCTCTCCTTTGCTTTTTTATTTCTTTATTAAGAGACGGCAGGGAAGCAGAGGGGAAAACAAAGTAAGGGAGAAATAGGGGAAAAGGTTCATGATACTGAGAACTTCACCTGTTCTCAGCACTGTAGTTTCTAACCTACTCTATCATGTTGGGCAGTCTTTGTAAAATGGAGACTGTCACCGATATGTGCTTGTAGTTGTTTAAAAGGGGGAGCAGGCTTCCACTGAAACACAAATTGCTTTGACAAATCACAGTTGAGCTGGGGAGGCATTTATCTGCCTGAGCACTGCTAAACATGCTGATTGTGATACGGATGTCGCACGAGGACTTCAAAATGTTAGCGACCCAAGATAAAATGGCAGAGTCTCAAAGATGCGGCAGCCGCTTTGAGCAGTGAACTGAAAGTAATTGCGAGGTAATACCATTGAAAATGTCACACATTGTCTCCGTGTTTACATTCTTTCGGGGAGTTTTTCTGAAAGAGCTGTTGTCGTTCGCAGGGCTGGAGAGGCAGCGGTCACACGGCAGAATAGAAGAAGAAGCCGACCTCTTCTTCCAGTGTGCAGCAGAATAACTCTGTTGTTATGAGAGCTTTCTGCACCGATGACAAGAAGATGTTTCAATACATGGATGGACTGTTTTTCTCCCCATCTCCGGTCTTACTGTGCATTCATTCTCTTAAACTCATCTTTTCCCTCCGGTTTACTAATTCTCACCTTTCCCTTTTTTCCCACTATTTAACAGGATATCTGTGGCAGCCATTTGCTTTCAAAAGAATATTTAGATATGTGAATATTTATATTTTTGTTCCACTGTAAATTTGTAGTGCCAGCATCCCACTATATCCCACTACAGTTATTATTTGGGCTGTCTGTTTTTTCCTGTTTTTCCCAGGTGATCTTAAGTCATCTCACCACCCACCTTGAAACTCTTGCTGCTGCCTGAGGAAGAGCGCAAAGCTTGAAACACATTGCTTGGTCTGCATGTACAGCAGCCTATCACTGCGTTTGATTTTGCTCCTTATGCACCCTTATTGTTTTGCGCCTACTAAGCAATTAATACATTTTCATCCTTTGCATTGAAGTGGCTTCCAACTTTTTTTTTATCTTGTTTGCTGCGGGCCTTTTGGAAGCCCTTATTTTCCCCCCACTGTTCCCTAATGGATAAAAGAATACGCTTTTACTCCCTCCTGGGTCTTTCTGACCCACCTCCCTTGTTCATCACGCTCACTCATTCTCTACTTGTGCAAGGCCCGGGTGTCTCTCCTCCAAACCCCCAAAGCGGGGGTCCTGGTGACTAATTTCCACTGTGCGTATTTACACCCCGCCTTGTTTCCCCGCTCTCTGACAGCAGCTGTTGCAGAGTAAACATCGACGCGTCAAATACCCCGCTATTTCACCCTGCGTCTCTCCGCCATAATTATACGTATCAGTTACTGGGCAGAGAAATAACTACACAGCACTCCTCGCTCCTCAGAGAAATGTGACAACGCTCCCTCCTCGCTGGAGTGGAGAGTCTGCCGGGGTCGAGGAACTTAGATACTGTACTGAGTCCAGTATGGAGAGGACATCCGCTGTGTAAGTGACACGCCTCATGTGCTAGCAGGGCCACAAGTGGACAGGACCAGTGTGTGTGCATGTGTGTACAGGTGTGTGTGTGTGTAGGGTGTGTGTACACGTGCATCCAAGGAAAGTGAAACAGGCAAAAAAATCTATCCATGTGAATGCATTTTGTTTCATTCATTCCTTATGATCAAAACTTTTGAATGAAAAAAGTATTATTACCTTTACCTGTACTCCATGTATCTAAGCATTATTCAAAGGAGAGTACCAGTGTAATTTAGAGTTATAGACCATTTACTCTCTATGTCTACATTACATTTTCCCCAATCATTTTGCAATGGTGTGGTTGGTTGTTGAACCCCTTGTGTGTCACAAGGGGTTCAACAACCATATTTTATAAAACATGGGGTCATTTCTTTAACTATGTTAAGGGACTGCGTTCACTTGATACCCCATAAGGAGTATTAGGTAACCAATATTATTTGGTTGGGATAATCTATTTACATGTGTGGTGATGTGGGTGTATCCCTTTACTATTTTTGGCCATTGTATTTTTTCTGTATAATCCTTTATAATTCTTTATATAATATTGTTTATTTATTTGTCTTGAGTATGCAAACTGTGTTCCTCTAATTGGCTAGGCGTTCAGGCTATATGTTGTGTTTTAGTTGTTGTGTTTGTTCTATAAACATAAAACTTGGGTACATATATTGTACATATGTACATATGTTGAGCATGTATGTATTCTCAGGTAGGTATGCATGTAAGTGCCTGTGCGTGTGTATGGATGTTGTAAGTCTATGCATACCTGTTAACTGTGCCTTATATTCTATTTATATTTCTGTATGACCTACTGCACATTTTGTATTTTCTAAAAATTCCAATAAACAAAGTTGTGAAGAAAAAAAAAAGAAAACAGAGAAAATTTAACAAAACCAAATTAAGGCTTCATGTTTACTGTGATGGATTATCCGGCTCGGGCAATTTTCAAGTCTGTGGAAGTTGTTTTTCATACTGTACAAAAATCAATGGCAGCAAATGGCTTCTTCTGACAGTAGGAAAACGAATCCTGCTGTCTCCAACTGTGCTGACTGTGTGCAGACTCCACCAGGAATAATGTTAAGGGGAGCAGCAACTAGACGATTGGTACAAACTTAAAAAAAAACAAAAAAACACTGGTATTATTCTTTAATGGCAATTGCAATTAATGAGTTCGTTTGACAGCCTTTCCATGAATACTATGATACACACACTTCTTCCTCTATCATACATTGTCATTGTCATATGTAAACCACCAGAATCTATCATCACCATCGCCTGCCAGTGCTGTGCAATACACACACACCCACACACACAAGTCATGCCATGGTTATAGTACTCGCGGTACCTGCTGTCATCAAAATCAGCCCATTCCTAGACATACACACACACACACACACACACACACACACACACACCGAGCTCATTTCATGGCAGAGCAGAGGCCCATCTGTAGCTGTGTGCGGCGCAGCCTGCTGCTGCTGCGGTGAACAACGGCAGGATGGATAGCGGTGTGAGGGTCTGCAACGGTCGCATTGTGCTCCATTGAAGGAGGAATTGATTATGTTCACTTGGATAGCTGCATGGCTTCTCACTGGAGCAGCGCTCGACGTCTGATGGAGCCGTGTGATAGGGATGAGCTGGCATTGAAGAGGGTTTCTAGGGGAGGGACAGATGGGGATAGATAGATAGACAGACAGATAGATAGATAGATAGATAGCTAGATAGATAGATAGATAGGTATATTTTTGATGTCTCTATTTGTCAGTGTTTGGTTTGTAGATGTCCATGCATCACATTTTTTGGTTCATTCTTTCACCATTGAACTACATAACGCCACAGGTAACATAACATAACATAACATAACATAAGTGGACGATGTGTTTCCAAAAGGTATCTAAACAGTAAGAAAACAAGTATTTGAGGTCTACTAGGTCTGACATTAACATCAAGGGTAAAGTACAGTGTGGATGCTAAATGCTAGCATGCAGGACAGGACAGACTGAATGGGGGTGGTGGGCTGATGTAAAATGGGCGTGTGCCCAGCCAATAAGCACAAATGAAGAAGAAGGATGTCATTCAAGGTGACCTGAAGTCAATGCAGCTCATGTAATTGTTAACTGCGGAGCGTGAATGGCCAGCAGGGGGTCTCAGCACTGAGAGCAGCTCGGCCTCTTCAGAAAACTATTCTTCAGCTCCATAATACGTATTGAAACGTTTTCATGCCACGATGCATGATAATATGGTGCTGAAGCTGGGGATCTAACGTCTGGACACATGCTGATCTGGACTATTGTTTCTGTTTTTGACATTCCCAGAGTCTGGACTACTTTGCTTTCCTTGGCACAATCTATTTTTCTGCCCATGATGTGTACATACAGTACTCCTGCACATATCTCTATATATGAGCCGGAACAGACTTCTGGACACTTTTCTGTACATACTGTATGTTACTTTGATTGTTATAGGTACTCAACATTATTCTGTCAGCTACCTGTAGCTTGCTTGGCAAAGCTAGCAAGCAGTGCAGCTTTATTGGCTAGACAAGCAAATAGTTCTATGTTCTGCAAAAGCAACAACTCATTAATAAGCTTTCTGAATTGAATTTGACATCATGGCTTGTTTTTGAAAGGTTGAATTGAGCTTGTATATTACATAAGTTATTTTGAAATTGTAAATTGTAAGTAAATACAGTTTCACTTTTTGATTTCTAATTCAGATACAACCATGTCATTTGAAGGATCACACCCCGATCACACCCAAGTTCAATGCACATTATTCATATTCAGTTGTCTAGTGGCCCAAGTTTCAGTCCATGGCAATCAACTATTGAATCTTGAATCTTCTATTTGTTATAGTATTTTCAACATGTTCTTTTTGTTGTATTATATCCAGCGTGTTCTATTCATTCTATTCTTTGCTGCTGCAATGACCCAGAGATCATTAAAGTTTCATCTAATCTTATCTTAATAAATTGTTAGACTCCTAATAGAAAGATGAGAGTGACAGAAGGATTATGGATGGAAAAATGGAACTACTCACAAGCCGTCTGTAGAGAATCCTTGAACTGAAGTCAAGCACGTCCCCTCACTATGGTACGACGGTGTTTTAGGGTCAAAATATTATGAGAATAAAGTCGGAATTTTTAAAATAAAGTCATAATATTACGAGAATAAAATCATAATATTTAGAGAAAGAAAGTCTTAATATTTCGAGAAAAAAGTCCAAATATTATGAGAATAAAAGTCCAAATATTACAAGAATATCATAATATTTCGAGAATAAAGTCATAACATTTCGAGAATAAAGTCTGAATATTTTGAGAAAAAAGTTAAAATATAGGCCTACTATCAGCACTAAGGACCTGACAGAAGAGGAGCAGTTCACTTCCCGACGGTCCCGACCAAGGTCCCGACAGCTGCCAGCAGCTCCCAGCATTTGAGTTACTGTCAGCTAACAGGTAACGTTACATTTGCTCAGCAGGTAACTTTTAATCGATTTATCAGTGTTTAGATGTTTGGTAAATGCCAATTCTTTCGTGGTGTAGTAGCTACTACGAAGGAGTAGCCTAGCTAGCTACTAGGCTAACACAGGCTGTGCAACTTTGTTAATAGACATGCTTAGCGTTAGTCTACTTGATATTGTAGGGAAATTGCTAACTCTAGCTATATTAGTGATTATTGAGTTTTTGGTTAGTTTCTCTTGGCAGAACTCCTCTCATTGACCCTCATTAACTGGTTAGTAACTGTTAACTGGGAAGATTATTAGGCTGCTTCTGCATTCTTGTATTGATTAATACCTTCTACCATGACAGACTTTATGTCTTGTACTATGACTCTGTTCTCTTCTACTACAACTCTACTATCTTCTACTGGAGCTGTCTTATAGTATGACTCTACCCCACTGGTGTTGAGTGGTTTCTTCTGTGTGTGTGTGTGTGTGTGTGTGTGTGTGTGTGTGTGTGTGTGTGTGTGTGTGTGTGTGTGTGTGTGTGTGTGTCTCCTCTACCCAGACTGAGGCCTCAGCCTGAGCTGAGCAGAGTGCTGGGAGCTCCTGTTCTTCCAGCAGAACCTGATGGAGCAGGTAGGAAGAGGGACCAGAGCCCTGTGGCTGAGCCGTTTGGCTTCAGTTCCAATGTAGTTTGTTGAAAGTTATCGTTTTTGGTTTAGTTTTGAGTATTTTTCTAATGTTAGCTTGCTTGGTGGCTACGTTGATACCTGCCTGTTCCCAGGACAATAGTGCCCAATACCTCTCCTCTCTATTTTGCTCCATTCTGTCCCTCAACATACTCCTCCTGTCCCCTTATCGCTTTCTCTTCTTCTCCTCTTCTCTCCTTCTCCTCCAGTACTCGTCTCTGGATGACTGCTGTCTCATCAGCCTGTGTGTTCCAGTGGAGTTGGTCAGGACAGTCCTGCTGCACCTGTAGCAGCACCTCCCCTCCTCCTCCTGCCTGACCTTTTGTGCTCCCACTGACACTGAAAACACCTCCTGCAGCACCGAGGAGACGCAGCAGGCCTGGAGCTGACACCAAACAAACCCAAAATATTGCCAGTGATAATAGAATTTAACAATTTTTTTTCACTAGCAAAACTTTGAATTGCATAATGCAAACCTATCTTCATACACTGTTTACACAGGACTCCATTCGATCAGAGAATTTGATATTTATGTCATGGCCACATGTAGCAATACATAGCAATACTATCTCTACACTGAGGCAACAGCATGTTCATTAACTTGGGACTATGTGGTCTAGATATGTGGCTTTAGTCAATATTGTCAGGAAGTACTCACAAAGAAGACATTCAAAAATGTATCAGTATATATTCTTGTAACACTGGCTTGTATAATTAAAAACACTGTTAGTAACACAATATTGACATTTGTGATTTGAAAAACATGTAATTAGATGTTGGTAATGCTGTTGTAATAACCAAGGTAAGATGGAGAATAGTAATTTGAGGGCAGTTCACTACAGTGTGATGACAGATAAGACAAATTGTTATATGTAGTGTAAAGTAATACACATTTAATTCAAAATAAAAACATTCTAATGGGCAAAACATTCTAAGCCATATTAAGCGTTACTAGATAGGCTCAGATACAAATAAGACCAATCATCTATGAAACACTAGTTTGTAATAGCTCCAGTCCACAGAGGGCAGCTGTAATTTGTCAGTACAAGGTAAGATTCAGCAAGGGGAAGACATCTACTGTAGGTGTTACGGTAACAAACTGAACATGCTTACTTACAATATATGAACCAAGCTCCTGGTTTGATAAAAGGCTTATCATCAGAAATGATCACAAACAACAGTGGTCTTAAACAAAAAACATGCCACTGGAGAATATAAAACTGCCTCACTTGATGTGCTGAAAGTGAGATAAAAAAAAAAGATGGGGATGAGACAAGCATCCCCATCTTTTTTTTAAATAAATAAGTAAATTGTATACACTACATCCGAATACATAGCAATTTACTAGTGAAAAGGCCAGAAGACATCATAAATAAGTTAATTTCTCTTTGCTATTAAACAAACATTGGGAGCATTTTCCAGAGAAGTGTCAGGTGGTTCCTGAAGAGCAGGAGTTTCTGTAACAGAAGAAAGTGCAGTAAGTATCTGAGGCTCAGTGTCTTACAGAGAATAGTTAGCATACAAACATCAACATCATCATGATGATTATATGACAGGGTGAAAACTATTTCATTTGTGAAGCACTTGCACAGAGGTGAAAAATATGTTACCAAGTCATTGCTGTCTGATCAATGTATGAACCATCTCACATTGAAAATGCTCAACATTAAGTTCAAAATAAATCTCCTTACCAGAGGGGTATTCCACAAAGGAGGCTAAAAGTGGGAATTACTATGAAAATACTGACTAATTAGCCTAACAAATCAATCTTGAATTAATTGGTTCCACAAAGCCAACATAATCAGGGTAATTCAAGGCTGTTTTGAACAATCAAGATAATTGTGTACTATAGTATACATATATGTATACTTTTAATTTACACATTCATGTCCGAGTGTTTAACCTCTGCATGTGCAAGCATTTAATATGTATGTATATGAGTATACAGGAGTATACATGTATGTTTGAGTGTTTCAGATATGAATGTACACAGAGTATACATGTACTATATACATGTATACGTGTGTGTGTGTGTGTGTGTGTGTGTGTTTGTGTTTAATATATGTATATATAAGCATAGTTTGAAATATAGCCTACATAGCCCCTCACAGATTTCACAAAAAAGGTCTAGTTCACTGCCCGCAAACACACACACACACACACACACAAACACACAGAAGAAACCAGGTCAAAATCAGAAAACAATGATAACTTTCTACAAACTACATTGGAACTGAAGCCAAACGGCTCAGCCACAGGGCTCTGGTCCCTCTTCCTACCTGCTCCATCAGGTTCTGCAGAACAGGAGCTCCCAGCACGCTGCTCAGCTCAGGCTGGGACCTCAGTCTGGGTAGAGGAGACACACACACACACACACACACAGAAGAAACCACATCAACACCAGTGGGGTAGAGTCATACTATAAGACAGCTACAGTAGTAGATAGTAGAGTTGTAGTAGAAGAGAACAGAGTCATAGTAGAAGACATAACGTCTGTCATGGTAGAAGGTATCAGTACAAGAATGCAGAAGTAGCCTAATAATCTTCCCAGTTAACAGTTAACTTACTAACCAGTTAATGAAGGTCAATGAGAGGAGTTCTGCCAAGAGAAACTAACCAAGAACTGACATCCCTTGTAGGAATCATAGGTAGAAAGGCATCTTTTGAGCAGACATTAACGTTACACAAATCAATAATATAGCTAGAGTTAGCAAACAATTTCCCTACAATATCAAGTAGGCTAATGCTAAGCATGTCTATTAACAAAGTTGCACAGCCTGTGTTAGCCTAGTAGCTAGCTAGGCTACACCTTCGTAGTAGCTACTACACCATGACCAAAATCGTATTTACCAAACGTCTAAACACTGATAAATCGATTAAACTTACCTGAGCAAATGTAACGTTACCTGTTAACTGACAGTAACTCAAATGCTGGGAGCTGCTGGCAGCCATCAGCGCGGGAAGGGGGGGGCTGCCGGGGCTCCAGCTCCCCCTAGTGGTGGCTGCAGCCCCTGCATCTTTCACTCGGTAATAACCTTAAACTTTAAAAATTAAAAAGAAAAATTAAAAACATAAACAGCACACCTGAGAGCAAGGCCACGTTTGGTGCCCTGTAAATCCAGGTAAGATGTGGTTTTATTAATAACACTGCCTAATAGCACTGCTGCTGTGCATTTACTCAAGTGTTTATTTATTTCAGTCGCTTTATATGTGTGCGTGTGTGTGCTCACCTTGAATAATGTGCGTCAGGCTATAAAATAGATTCTCATCATAGCTACAATCAAGTGGAAAATGTTTAACTTTTTTTTGCTTTGAGCCATTCGCTAACTGGAAATAATTTGTCAGTTGTTGTGAAAAGGCTACTTGATGCAGAATTATAGGTTACAGGCACAAAAAGAATTGTTCCTTAGTTTGAGCTCTTATAGTATAGTATAATAGTATAGTAGTATAGTAGTATAGTATAATAGTAGTAGCTTCAAGTGGTAGCGGCAGTAGGAGCTGCAGTAGTTTTTTATACAGCTATCTTGTCTTTCTTTCTTTATTTCAGATATGTGAAATGATTCACCCATGGTGATCTCCTGCTATTCCAACAATGAATTTAAAGAATAATGTTGACCTCAGAGTTCTGAAGCATAGACGTTGTTTTTTGTTTGAACTTTTATTGAAATGACTGAGGGGAATATCTTCAGCACCAAGGAGAGTGCCGAAGCTGTTTTTACCACGGTTTGTAACAGGCTGGTAACGGAGCTTCAAATGTACACCACGGAGGTGTCTTATCATGCAATGAGTTTGTGTGTATAAAACATGGTAATAAAGTTTGCATTTGTTAGCACTGTTGCAGTGATGCTGACCAACATTTCTTTAGAGCCACTATGCTACAGTGTTGTGCTGTAATATTATTTCTACGCAAGTTTCAGATTTAACTATAGAAAAAGTACATCTGTCAGTTGTTTATTCTAAACATTAATACGCGCGTGCATGTAAGCTGTCGCGCGCATGCACATATCCAAGGCAGCCCCCCCTGCTGAAAATATGTTCCCGCGCACATGCTGGCAACTGTCGGGACCTTGGTCGGGACCGTCGGGACCGTCGGGAAGTGAACTGCTCCTCTTCTCTGTCAGGTACTTCATTCTCGAAATATTACGATATTATTCTCGTAATAGTTAAACTTTTATTCTCGTAATATTTCGACTTTTATTCTCGTAATATTTCGACTTTTTTCTCGAAATATTAAGACTTTCTTTCTCGAAATATTATGACTTTATTCTCGAAATATTATGACTTTATTCTCAAAATTCCGACTTTATTCTCGTAATATTTTGACTTTATTCTCGAAATCTTCGTTGTTTTTTGTTTTTTTTTCAGTGGCCCTAAAACGCCGTTGTACTATGGGCTGTGCATAGTGATTGGAGAATGAATGGATTTCCATCTCTGACTTACCCTTTTTACTGTCTTCTTTTGTGCCGTTTGATTGAAGGTAGCATAGTTTGGGGGGCTGAAAAAAACAGACAGCTGCAGCTGTGTCACAGAGACTTCTCTACTCCCATTGTGTTCACAGAGTGAAAGGAAAGTTTTAATAAACATATTGGGAGCAATGAAGAGTGTGCAGCTCCTTTTTTCCTGCTCCATTAGTACCTTTATCCATTTGTCAGCACCTCTCCTAACCTCTTTTTGGGTCAGGTTCTCCTTCCACCATTCAATATGCTTCAAGAAAAAATGAAATTGGTGACCAATGACACAGTTATACTACCCCCAGCTCCAAGCCTTGTGAACACCTTTCTTCATTCAGTCTGTCAAATTATTTTCTTCCTTTCTTTCCTTTCTTTTCTCTTTTTGTACCAGAGTCAGATTCACAAGCTATGCCTAAATACCAAGTGGAAAATGAGAGTTACGTTTCTAAATTTGCTTGTAATTTTCATTTCAGTTGTTAGCGTGAAGCTGCACACCTGGGCTCACCTGGAGATCATCAAGAAGACAATGCTTTGTTTGACGAAGACAATGTGTGTGTGTGTGTGTGTGTGTAGGGATGATTGGATGGAAGAAAGATGCCTGAGAGGAAGAGAGAGGGTGAGACAGAGGCACCAGTAGCCTTTTAGCGCGCCCAGAGGAGGAGGAGGGCTGTGTGGGGCTTAGGGTGAGACAAAGAGGGGTCAGTGTGCGTGACAAGAACCAATGGAGCAGAGCCTGTCTGCTGACAACGAGGAGATAGCACACAGGCACCTGTGGGATCATCACCTCTTTCTGGGTTGTGTGTGTGTGTGTGTGTGTGTGTGTGTGTGTGTTATGTGTGTTGTGTGTGTGCTGCTTAAGAACTCATCAGTCTTATCAATACCAATTCTATTGTTCAATTCCAAACACCTGATTGTTCGTCAGTTCATTGCAAATTGCCCTTAGCTGAGCATTTATCATACACAAACCCCCATTGGCCTACAAAATAATGTAATTGCTTGTTTTCAAGTTAAGCCGAACGTAATTGGAAGAACAATTTGAAAGTCAGTTATGGGATCATGCAAATTAGCATCTGGAAATTTAGGTACTTTTTGTTACAACTGATATTGGAAGATAAAATGTCAAACAATGCTTGTCTGATTGTATTTGTCATTGCATTTGAGCCCATTTACACCTGGTATTAAAATGCAATCTCTCTCTGGATATCTTATCTGGATAAGGAAAAACGCATGTTAATGCAAGGTGTAAACGCACAGCACGCATTACGACTGGAATATGATCAGATCTGCCAGACCTGCCTGACTCCAGAGGTGGTTCGGCTCATGTTGTGATCAGATCACAGTCAGCCAGGTGTAAATGAAATGCGTACAGTGTGTTCGCATTTGTGAGAAAGCACAGCCCACAGAGTAGAAACGTCACGACTCACTCTGACGCTTGCCGTCCTCTCAGACTCCAGCAGATCCGCTCCACCAGTCGTCACTCCTTTCCCTCATTCACAGTGGAGAAGTCACTTTAGCATCTCCAAAGTTTGCAAACACTATTTCTGTAAAAACGACCTGTCGTCGTTTCTGTTGCCTCCTACTAAAGTCGTAAAAGATGAGCCTTTCTTTCTCAAATGAAAAGCAGGCTGTACAGTTTCCCGTCTTATGACCCTTCACCCGCCATGTTTGTTTATGTTGACAATCCCTCCTCCCAACCTACTCACCTGCTTTGCATAGTGCGTAAAAAAACACATTTGATCACAATGTGGACAGAATGCAGACTACAAGAATGCATAGAAATAGCAGGCGTAAACGCAAAGACCATGATTGATTGTTCATTATCTGAACAGCATATCTGGATAGAGATCCCATTTTAACGAAGCCTATGTATCTTTGACCACATTGATCCTACATACTTTGTACATTAATACCTTTATCTTCTTCTGCTCTATATATATGTCTGTCTCTCCACACACATACATGCACACACACACGGAGACACACGATTACACTCACACCTCCCTCAACTGAGTCAGAGAGAGAAACTGAGCCCGTCTAAGTAAATTCCTGGTGTCAGGTGCTAGCTGGGGGCAGTAAATCCAGCCAGGCCTGCATGGGTGGGAGGGGGGGAGGAGGGGGGGGGTGCCAGGAGGTAATTTGTGGCCAAAAAATGGGGCATTTTTCCTAGCCGCTCATAAACCAAGGCGCCTGGCCCGGCACACTAATCCATGGGCCCCCAAACTCTCTCCTCACGAGCCGAGGGGCTGACATCGCTTTCGATCATGTGTAAACTATTGCAAGGGGAAGGGCCGTCATTTATTTCCCATGATCCTCTGGGAGGCTAGAGGAGGGAGGGCAAAGATGTGGAGGAAGGATCACACAGAATAATATCACCTTCTTCTCTCACCTCTCTCTCTCTCTCATCTTTCTCCTGTTTTTGAAGGATGGGAAGGAGTGAACATGTGCGTGCGTGTGTGTGTGTGTGTGTGTGTGTATGTGCGTGCACTTAAGGTGACTGCATGTACGCTGTCTGATCTTGATGATCATCCATGCCTGTTGTCGTGCATGCGATTGTGTGTGTATGTAGAAGAGAGAGAGAAGAAGAGAGCTTTGATTATGGGCAGTGTGTGATAGCAGGAAAGAGAATGAGTGTGTGGGAGGGATGTCAGTCGGATCCAGCAGAGAAAGCAGTGGAAAGCAGTTTTTCTCATGAATCTTTAACGCATGTACAAAGAAACATTTAATTTTACAGCAGCACAAATGAGAGCCCATGCCAGGAAGACAAGACACGCCCCTCTCCCCTGGCTATTGTGTGTGTCAGCATGTGTGTGAGTGTGGAACATATGTGCACGCATATGTGTGTACATGTATGTGAATTGTGTTTTAGAACGCATGTATGCATGCTTATGTATCCAGATTAAATTTGTGTTTGCACCCATGTTGAAGGCTAACAATTCTGTTCTCATCCATAATATGTGCAAGACTGACACACACACCCTCAGCAGAGGTTCTATGTATATGTATGTGCATATATGCGTCTCTTCGGTCAATGTTATTGCCATCTAATAGCTTGCTGGGTGTGGATTTGTAGTCATGTGCTACTGTGTCTGTGTAGCCTGTCCCTTCATGGATCAATGCATTAAAGCCCGCTGCCTTGAATACCAAACGAGGCTTTGGCTTGCACCTCCAGCGCTGCTGTGGTGAACAGATTGCACGTGGTCACTATCCTCGCCGCACTCCGATTGCCTCCCACAGAAATGCCTTCCCCTGAGCAGCCCGAGAACGACTGTAGTGCTATTTAATAGCAGCCCCAGCCATCCTCTCTAGCGCAGCACGCAGCCTGCCGAGGCTCGCTCAGTAAGCAGCGCTCCCCACGCTCCCACATGCAAAATTTATGACTGCAGCGAAACACAAAAGAGAGCGGGATCCAGTTCTGTCTCACAGAGCAGATATAGGTTTTCAAATCCCATACTGCCATACCCCAAGACATTGCTCAACTGTGTGACAGTGGCAGAAGGAGTGAGGGGAGAGAGGGAGCGAGCGGTAGAGAGGGAGAGAGAGAGGAGGAAAAGATTAAAGTGTTCCTGTCTAGCGCGTGTCTATTTTCATCCTGCTCTTCAGAGTATAAGAGTTTGTGTCTTATTACAGTTAGAAGAGGGAGCAGACTCCCCAGCACAACTGGGCCGTCCCTCCACTTCCCTCCTACCCCAGAGAAAGCTCTCAGGCTGTACCTACGCTGGGTGCAGGTGGAGGCTGAGCCTGATGGTCTGGAGCTGCTCATCAGTGGGTTGGAGGCAACAGTCTATCTGAGGAAACTATGATTCAGACGAGTGTGGAGAAGATTGTTAAAACCTATTATTGGATTCCTTTTTCACCATTTATTATGCCATAAGCAGATGTTTTGATCAGACACTGCACACACACAAATACACACAGATGAGAAGAGTTTCATTCCAAAATTAGATATCCGATTTCTTTGGAGAACTCACAGCTCCTTTATAGAAGTCCAACTCAGTACACTAGCCCGCACACTAGCCAAAAAAAACCTGCAGCGTCCAGAACCACAAGAACATGCGCTTATTTAATGCAATGGAAAAAGTGCCTAACATTTCGGTCTATGCGACTATCTTCTAAAAGCCAAACAAATGAGCTATTTATACATGATGTGATCACATGACAGACGACCAGTATCACATCATCACAGACTCCAAAAATATAAATGTATCACTTACTCATTACCTCATATATTAACAAGTATCATAGTAATCTTACAAGTGCTATAGAGACCATTCTATATTGGAAGAAAGACCATTGGAAATTTTAGAAAAAGGAACATTTATGTCCCACATATCGGTTATCAAACTACAGTTATAAAGCCATTGAATAGACTTGGAAGGCATGAACAGCTCACATTCAGTTGTAAGGTAATGCATACAGGATAAAAGCAGATGGCAGAAAGAAACACAAACAGGCGAGTCGGAGCGCCTCATTGAGCCCCTTTGGATGGACTGTGGTGGTGGATCCACCTCGCCTCACACTGGAGGAGTTTTCTTACTACACCCAGCCCCCACCCCCCCATGGCACATCTGCTTTACATTTTGGACACAGAATTTAAGGTCAGTCATTACATGTTTGATCTCGGTCCAATGTCTAGCCAGTGGGGAACGTGGATCTTCTCTTCTTCTGGCACTCTTGAGCTCATTAATCCGCATTCTCAACTGCCTGTTGGTCTTCCTGACATATTGCGACCGCAGGACCAAGTGATAGACATGGGTGGATGGGCAGGTAATAGCTTCCCTGATTTTGTAGTCTCTCTTGGCCAGTGTGCTGCTAAATTGATCGGTCTTAACAGCATTTTCACAGGCCGAGCAGAACATCCTGCAAGGCAAGAAACCAAGAGATGTTGTCCAAGGTCCCAATGCCAGTCCGTTTTGACCAGGTGGTCTTTGAGGTTGCTGCCTCCATAATAAGGGAAGAGAGGGGCGTCTTTAAAGATTTGTTTGCTAATAGAGTCGGCTGAAAGTACATGCCTCTGGATTATGGCCTTGATGGCTGGACTGTCAGTTGTGTAGGTTGTACAGCAGACAAACGCTGTAGAGAAAAATTATTTTCTTTCATAGGTCCCTGTATCACCTTGGTGAAGGCCTCGTTCGACCACCTCCTGGGGTGTTTCCTGTCAAGGAACTTGTATAGTCTTCTGGATTCTCATTCAAAGTCCTTCTCTTCCTTGCATATCTTCTTCAGCCTTAAGAAATGATTGTATCTAAGTCCTCCCTTGAGGGGCAAACTGGAAACTAGAAGTAAAGTGCTATAACGGTCAGTTGGTCACTTATAGTCTCAGGTGGGTGTGTGTTCCCCTCAATATTAACATAGGTGTCTAAAAGGTTTATCCTTGAATCACTGTGCTTCATATTAAAGTTAATGGAGGGCACTATACTGTAGGTCATATCCAGACCAGGAACACATCATCAATGCAACTTTTGGGAAGGCTGATATGCTCAGAGAAGGGGACGTTGTTACAGACATAATTGTGCTGAAAGTAGGCCATGAAGCAACATGCTCAGTCATATGCAAAGGCCACACACATAGCTGTTCCCTCCTTTTGAAAAAGTAGTCATAATTATAGAGGAAATAATTTATAGTTTAGACCAGTTCTGTCGTTTCCACTGAGAAGTCTGTGGGAGGTGTGGGATCAGCTCTCGGCTCTAGTTAGCGGCGTATTGCTTCGAGGCTTCCTGCATGTGGGACATTGGTGTGCAGCCGAACCACGTCCAGGGTCACCAGCTTCACCTTTTTGTCCAACTTAATCGTTTCTATCTGCCAGATGAAATCACCGGTGTCTCTTAGGTAAAATGGGTGCTGAACAACTAGTGGGCTTTAATCATGCACTGAAGATGGTCGCCTAGACCGAAACATTTGCACTCTGCACCTTTCTGCACTGCATTAAATAAGGACATGATCTTGCAGTAACCAACTGGTCTGGACTTTCTTTTTCTCTTTTTTTTTGCTAGTATGTCTCTATTTGGCCAATACATCAAATATCCAACATTTGAAAAAAATTACACCTATTCATATAAAAAGATTGTGGTAACTTAGTTGACGAATGATGATACTTTTACAGATGCTTTACAGAGTGTTGTTGTTGTTTTTGTTTTTTTTCATAAAAGATGTATAGCATTTTGGAATAGAACTCATACACACACATGAACACACAAGGTCTGAAATACAAGTCTACATGCTTAAGTACATATGGATATTGTGTTGAGAAAAAGTCAATGATTGGTTGTTGTGGATGATGAAATATAAATCTCACACAAAACACATACTCTATTGAATATTCTAATGTTATCCATTAGATATATAGCATGCTCCTTCCACAAATCTGGATATTAATCCACGGGGCTATTTTTTGATGTGCTGCTAGCAGCACCGGCTCTCCATCATTACATGCTTGATCACACACCTTCCAAAATACAGAGGCCTTGCCCTTTCTCCATAGTTTGGCCCAGAATCTATTAATTATCGCCTTCTGTGACATTCCCTTTTCCCCATTTTAAATGTATCCAAAGAATATCTTCATAGGTTCTGGCAGGCTTCCTAAAATGCCCATTAATCTTAATTCTGCAGTTATCCGAGTCTCGCTTTCCCCTCAGAGTGATAGTTAGTATTTTCACTGGCGGGGAAAATAGCTTTTTAAGATTGCCATGATGTGGCAACAAATCACGTTTTGACATCACTGAAAAGGGGTCAAAATCAATCAGCTGCCCAGTGGCCTTTGACATTCAATAAACGTCAGTGGATATTTATATGCGTCCCTAACCGCTGGCTAAAATAACAGGCCGCAGATGACAAAATATGATAACAATTAGACAGGCTGCAGCATGGGAGCCCTCACATCTGCATGGATCACTGGCCGAATTAGAGACAGGGTGGGGAACAGAAAGAAACTCGGAGATGGAGTGTGAAAGAGGGAGAGCTAATTGTAAGAGTGATAAAAAGGAGGAGAGGGAGGATGTCATACGAATGAGGGGTGGGGGGGGGGGGGGGGGGTGAGAGAGAGAGAGAGAGAGGAATCATCACGTTGATGTGGTCATTTACCAGAAAGCATCGTTCAGCCCACACAAACCCAAATGCCACCATCTAAATCCAGCCTTAATTAGGCCTGTGTTGAATGGAGAGGACAGGAGGCTGAGGGGACTAACAATATCAGTTGTTTACAATAACATCAACCGGCTTGTTATGGCGAGTGTGTGACAGGGTGATAAGGTCACACATGGGACTCCATTATAGCAAAGTAGATGCAGCTCTATCTGGTGGAATTGATCCCAACGCCCCTCAGCCCTGTCTGCATTAGACATTCTCCACCGAGGAACACTTTAAGGTATTCTAATAAACTTTATTTAAAATCCAATGCACTTTCTAGCATCCATGCCACACGGGTGCACGCCCTAAATAGCACAAGGGACAGTTACATCATCAGATCCTGTATTGATCAATGGGTACGTATAAGAAAATCGGATTCTAAGCTGCGTAAAGGATGACAATCAAAAATAACAACCGGAAAACGAAGCCATTGTGCATAATTCATGATGTGTGTCAAGTCACAGTGAGTGGAGACGTTTATGTCAAGATTAAAAGAGCTTCCACACAACTGGTACATAGTGTTGTTGGCGGCAGATAATGGCTATTCTTCAGTATGTCTGACTGCATTCATATTCAGACACAGCCTTGCTTACACGCCTGAGCTATGCCCTAGCATTTCCCCATGTACGGAAATAACACCCCCACCGCCGTCCTAATGGCCAGCCTCTGCACTCTCTGCCTTTTTCTTTCCCTCCCTTTGATTGATTGTTTTAATTTAAAAAAAAAAAATGGAGTTATCTATTTATTTTTGGCTTATTTATTTCATTGAAAGAGCTCCTATCGGTCGCCGGCAGGTCACACAATTCCAATTTCCAGTGTCGCTCCCCACCAAAAAAATGCAGAATGGCTCTAATAATGGCCTTTCACTCTATCAGTCTCTCCCTCCTCTCCTGACACTCTTTCTTTACCTTTGGCTCCCACAGTCAGTCGGTCATTGTATTCTTCAGAGCGGGGAGATAGGTCAAATAGACAGACATTTGGCATTTCATGTGAAGAAATGCGGTGGAGTCCAAAGATTAACTTGGCCATTCAACTGTCTACAGTACAGTGGAACAATTATTCAGGGTAACAGTCGCCAGGTATCGGGTCAGGGGTTAGGGTTAGTTTTGTCAATGATGATGACTAATGATGCGTTAACATTCTGAACCCAATTTCCAAATTCTGAACAATTTCCACATTCAAAATAATAATAATAAAACAGTAAATTCTCATAATAAACAAAAAGAAACCCTTACAAAGACAATATCCTGTACATTTGGAAGTAGTCTGATTAGCCTATTGTTTAAACCCGTTTCATGACAGATATCGCCATCCAGCAGCAATATAGGTATTGTGTGGAATGTTGTGTTTCTTCTGACTTTGCTGCCCTGCAATTATTACCACCCAGCCAGCTAAATAGTCTTGGGGACCTTTCTGAATGTAATTTCCAAGCGAAGCCCCAAGAGTCCAGGCTAGGTTGTGGGAATCGGTAAACACACAGAGCGAGCCAAGTCCCAGAGGCCCGGCAGCGCCTAAAAGAAAGGGTAAGTGAGTGTGGATAACACTGCTATCAAACAATGAGACAGCACAGTTGGCCAGAAAGGAACTTAAACTCATTACAGATCAGGAAGGCTGGGCCAACATGTTGGGTTATAGTTGGTCTACTTATCGCTGCGAAAATGGGCCTCTATAAGGGGAGTTTGGAAATGTCATTCAGTGAAATGAACTCACTTTCAATGCATACAGAGTTAACTGTGATCTTGTAGTATATGTTAGATGCATTGTGTTGAACTGTGTACACAAAGAGCTTGCATTAGATTGTAATGTAGTTTAGTGTGGCCGGAGAGTAAAATGAAAAACAAGGTTTGGATTTACAGAGTTTTAATACACCTCCAGTACATTTCCAGGTAAATGTTATGATCCTTTGTCAATTTAATCAATCAAATCCACTCAGCACATTAATAAGAGATGTATGAAGGGGAGGAGATAGGGCAAAGAGGGACATTATGCTCTGAGCCAACTGAGACATAGATTGTGCAAAAAGAGTATGCAACTCAATATTAGAAAGTTGTTTCTTATGTTTTGTACACTCTGTGTATGTTTCTGCTTTCCAGACGATTTTCAATTTCTCCCAGTTCAAAGATCACAAAAAAGACTTGAAACCAATTTGCAAAGTTTCCACTTATTCTTTAAAAATAGGTCAGAAGCATCGTACAGGCAAAAGGATCGCACCATTTTAGAGTAATCTAAAATCCTTTATTCAAACATAGAAACTTTCAAAAGACCTCTGGAACACTTGCATGTTAATTAACATTGAGAATACTAATTTAACGCTAATTAGCAATGAGAACCCTTAAATCCCACTAATACCAGAAAAACAATTTGTACACATCACAGCCATAAATTTTCAAGCGATACAAGGTCAACTGAAATTACATGAAATAAAGTGTTCATAGATTTTTTTTAAATATACTGTAGTATAACAAAGTCAAACTAAGCCATAATTATTTTTAACCGCTGACAACCCTATTATCATTTTTTATGGATATAATCAAAACTTCAATAGAGGATTCTTGAGTTTACTTGAAGTTGCAGTCTTGGAAGTTTCTTTCCAAGTAATGAAAATAACATTTTGATAAATTGTCAGTATTTGGCGTTAGCTACCAGCAAGATATTCTCAGAGATAATCAGAATATGCTACAGCCTGCTTGCTCTATAATTGATCTCTCAGAAACCTCTTGCTCTGCGAGACTCACCCCACCAATCAACAGGGCTCCTGGGGAGGGGACGGCTTCCCTCCTGTCAATCATGCCCACACACACTCTGATTCATGGCAGTGTGGTTGAGCCACTATGGCAGAGAGATGGATTATGTGAGCCAAGGTTTTGGAATTTTAACTGAATTCTGATGTTTTGCAAAGGTTTTAAAAACTTGATACTCACTTCTACTTGACCACTGAGGGGATAAATTGTAATTTTAAGTATTCCCTTATAATCCTCAACCCCCCTATGAGTATTCCTCCCAAAGTAGGCTACCTGAATTTCTACCATAAAAATAGATAAATAAATGTCTACTGCCACATTCACTACCAATAGCATGAGTGCATAGCAAGCATGAAACACGTGGTCTTGTGTCAGGAACTTATCAGATGCACACATCATCAGCTGTTTTGACAAATATACCAATGCAATAGAAAAAAAAAATCCTATAGCAAATCTTAATGGATCAGAGAAATCATGTGTTGCATCTCAACCCTCCAACACCAACAACAATGATTCGAATACCTGACTTCCATCAGTTTTCAACTCGGAACAGAATATCAGAACATCCATTACACAACGCTGCCTTCTGCCTCCCGACCAATAGGCCTCCAATCAACCAACAGCATATCCTGCATCCATTCTCTATCCACAGATCCCTTTGTATTTAGGGCTGGGTGAATAAAATTTCAATTGATACTGATAATTATCACAATATACTTCAAATTATTAGTTCTGTTGACTAGTATTTCTTGTCTTTCGTAACATTATGCTGCTATTACTGCTACAACTGCTTTTATTTATTTGTTTTATTTTTAACTACACCGAGAGAAGCCAGGCGAAATTGAATTGTACCTGAGTATAATGACAATAAAGATCATTCTATTCTATCTATTCTATTCTATTCTATTCTAGTACTGCTTCTGAGTGAAAGCTTAAGAAACCAGAATGTTAACTGTAGTTTGTGTTCTTTATTGTCAAAGCTTCATTGTGGATCTTTGGCAGTTTACAATGCATGCCTCTGTCTCTTGTTGGGATTTTAAAAGTATACTATAAGATTGTCCCCTCACCTGCAGGCAGATGAGCTGATGAGAAGAAGAAGAATGGCAAATCTAAATCAAAACAAAGACAGAACTTGTCTCCACCCCCAGGCCTCCACTCCAGACAGCACCGCATACACAAAGAGACAGGGAGTCATTTTGCCTGTAACCTAACACAGCATCACTGACACAAACACTAGTGCCACTCTAGGCCCTGGGAACTATAGATTATCACCAAGGCTAATAATGTTGCTATGGAACATCAAAACAGCCCACGATGACCAATTGTTGCTGTGTGTTAGCAAGGCTTTTGCAAAAAGGCCAGATGGTAGATAGAGCTGAGTTAGCTTTGATAGCTGATGACAGTAATGTTATCTCTCCCCTATGTGCTGTCCTTGGTGTACATATATTTACAGAACACAGAAGACAACATAAAACTACACCAAATCTAAGTCTTCGATTCATAATTTCTCAGCAAATCAGCTGAACTTAACCCCAGCTAACAGACGTACAGTGGTAGCATCCTGACACTACAATGGCGCAGCATAGCAACAAACATTGTTAGCCCTGTTAGCTATGTTGAGTAATGGAAATTAGGTATTAGATCAAAATAGTAGGGCTTGACTAGTTTTCCCAATAGCAATAGTCTAGCTAACAAACATTAGATAGTATAAATTGTGCTTACTTGTCTAGGAGAAAACCAATCAACTCAGCATCAGTTTTCACTTGCTCAGGTTCCTCCGTCTTTCAATAGTAATACCATTGTATTCTTGTTTTTGTTTTTTGACCTTGTTCTATCAAAAGAAATTTGGGAGGCATTTTTTTTTTTGGCCTTACAACTGGTTGCTTCTCTGCCATATTTTACAATACGTACCGATCTTTAGGGGAGCTGGTTGAGTATGAAAGTTTATCTGGGGTGGGAGGGGCTGCAGCCAGAGGAGGAGCTTTTTCACGACCCAGAAAAGATGCATTGAGCTGAATACAGGGGACAACAGTAAACTAAATGGGGAATAAGTAGATATCTTTTGACCTACTTGTAGGCTAGATAAAAGTGGAAATCGTACATAGGTTGCCTTTAAGTTGCTAAAATAGTTCCACACTGCTGAAGTTGAATGGCCTGTTTTACGGTTTCATCGCCAAGCTCTACATATGCTCACAGCACACAGACAACTAACAAATGTGGGACCTTGTGAGTCAGAGCCCCTGGGCTTCAGCCCATGTAAGCCTGTGCATTTAATCCATGTGTGACCATTACCTTGAAGTTAAAATTCTCATTTAAGTTTTAACTCCAACTAAGAAGAACTAGCACTTCCTAAATTAGACCCCTGTGGCTATGTGTTTGGAATGAGCAAGGAAATGAGTCCAGTGAATAGCAAAAAAATAACACTACTCAGCATTTCCCGCTCATATTGTGTCTCAAGGTTTAATAGGCGCCCTCTGTGACCACTGGAGACCATCCCATAACAAAAAGGTCACATGCTCGACCCTCCTCTCTCGCCAGAAACATGATCCTAATTACACTGTGTAGAAAATGCTGATTGAATTGCTCTAAAAGTCTTAAAAAAATAAAAATAAAAAAAAAGTCCTACCAACAAAAGGCAAGTGTCCAGCACCCCACATACTGTAGTCCTTCAAAGTGGGTCACATAGGCAAGGTTTGTCCCTTCTGGCCACCCTTATAAAAGCTCACTTTTTTCTTCTAAGGTGTCGCTTCATGTTGAATAAGCGTTTCAAAAACACTATAAATTCATTTTAGGGAAAAATGCCATATGAAATTCATCATTCAATACCTCAAAAACCCAGATGATTTAATCTGCATAGTCATTATCATTTTGTAAGTAAAGGTCTTAAGTTGACTCATAACTTTAGCAGCCCATAATGTGCTTTACTTTCCTGCCAGCAGTCATTTTGCAAGGATAGGCGTCATTATTTATTTTTTTCTTCTTGTTCTTCAAATGGTGGATATCTCATTTTGGAATTAAACTCTTCAAATATTCCTCTTCAGAGCTGCAGTTCTGATGAATAGTGTGATAGATAAATTACCCATGAAAATTTCTGAGGAAGATATCAAATTTTGAGACCAGTGTAAAAATGACTATGGCACTCAGTAGTGGAAATAATCCTAGTTTGTGTAGAACAATGGTATCCCCCCCCCCCCCCCCCCCAGGAAGGTTTAATTTCATGAGGAGGCATCGAAACATTGGACTGTCCAGTATTTGACTCATGGTGGTTTTATTTCTGGCTTGATTTGCCCTGTCTCAGTCATGACCTGTGTTTTCACAGTTTTCTCGTAAAAATGGCACTGGCTTCCTATTATCATTTGTTAGCGGTGCTTGCACTATAGCTGATGGCAGTAAATGGACTGACTTGTGTGCGAGTTAGAGAGAGAAAACTGTTTCAATCCCCATTGACCTATACCAGTATTGCTAACAAATGCCAACAGGCTGCTACCACTTTCTTCAAAAGGAAAACACTGACAGGAGAATATGTTGAATGTCCTAAGAGGGGTCTTGTCTGGTGATACATAAGATAGGTTTCTAAAAATCCTCAACTTTCCATTTAGTATGCTGCTTGATAAATGTCAGCCGTTCTTCACTGGAAAGCAATATTGCACCAGGTTAAAGAGCGCTCTCTATCCATCTGTCTCTCTCTCATGTTTGCTTGTACGTGTGTGTGTGTGTGTGTGTGTGTGTGTGTGTGTGTGCATGTGTGTGTGCATGTGTCCTGCTCATCATGGAGATATACGGAGTGATACGTGTATTTCTTGTACTTGCGTTCTCATTGCCAAGCCCCTCACTTTCTTCTTTCTTATGGACAATCTTTGTTCTTTCTCTCTCTGCATTCTCTCTCTTCTGCCGTCGCTCTTTCTTTGAGCCGGTCACCAGACTCCCTCCTCTCATGTCCTCTTTATCTCTGATTCCTCTCATTGTTCTCCCTCTCGTTTTTATTTTCGTCCCCCTCCGTCTCTCTTGGAGTCCATCGTTTTCTCATGCTGCTTGGTTCTTCCACTTAGTTGCGTTCAGCTTGTTTCTTGCTTGACTAGTTCACACTAGTCTCACCCTCTGTGATATTTTTGCTATCATATATTATGTATATTATAATGTGTTACCACAACTAATTTTAGTGTGATAAATTAAAAACAAAGTCCGATACTTTGCATTTTTATATTAGCTGAGGTGATGCAGGCTTTATTGACGCTGACTGTAGAAATACTTGTGGAATAATTTGCATTTTATTGCAGACTCTCCTCATAAAAAGGCACAACAAACTTGGAAGCAACTTAATTATATCTTATCTATCTATCGTATATCTTATCTTATATCTTATTATATACTACCAGTCAAAAGTTTGGACACACCACATTTTTCTTTATTTTTTTACTATTTTCCACATTTTAGAATAATAGTAAAGACATCAAAACTGTGAAATAACACAAATGGAATTATGCAGTGACCAAAAAAGTGTTAAACTATCTTATATTTTAGATTCTTTAAAGTAGCTGCCCTTAGCCTTGATGGAAAGACAAAGGCTTTGGAAAGAAATTCATACATAGGCATCAACTTCACTATTTATATTTGTCTAAGAAACTAATTTCAAGCATTTAAGCATAAACTTTACAGTATATTCAATCAGGTGTGTCTAAACGTTTGACTGGTATAGTGTGTATCTTCTTAATTCTCACCCTAAAACCTATTTTCCTACATTTTTCACCACAGAGGAAGTAAGGAGCGCCTGCCACTCTAGAAAGAACCTGATTCCATCATGTTTGTAGGTGGCCCAGTTCAGCTCCTATCATCGGTCATTGCCATTGGTTACTGTGAGGATTAGTGACATTGATGAGCTATAATCTAAAACGGAGGACAGTTTAACACTCTTCCTGCCTCTAAACAGAGCTCAGTAACTAATCCTCAAGCCCTGGTAGATGACAGAAAGTTACCAAGGCCATATCTCTTGAAAGGCTCTTGTCAAAAATGTTTGAGAGAGCGTTCGATCATTTTGTGTCTTGTTCTGTGCATTGACCTGTCCTGTGTAATGTAGTCTTGTCCTGTGTAATGAGGGTCTTGTACCATTAGGTGGCTATTGACATGCTTACCGCAAACATTTATTGGGAAAAACTGCAGTAGGCTATTTTACTTTTTTTTTCAATGTTGTAGCCTACACTATAGCATAGATAGCCTACAGCTCGTGTCAAAATTGCATGCTTTCTGACCATTTGAGAGTCTGAATTTCAATGCCTTTGGATCACCATTTATCATATAATTTAGCAGAATTTATATTGACAGATACCACATATACACAGGCAACATTAAGGTAGTAAAATGGTAATGCCATTTGGGATACTGGGAGTAAAATCCCAAAAAAAATCAAAGTTATTCAAATTATGTTTGCTTACTGCCTCTTGTAATGCTTCTCTTAATAGAATTTGACAGTTTATTTAGAGTTTATACAAGTTAGGGTGAAGCATCTTGTGTAGTTACTGTATTTCATTATTTATCAATGGGCAACTCTCCAGTCGAGGCCGAATCATTTTGTGTCCTGTCCTGTATAATTACAAGCCATGACAGCGCAGCAGACAGTATTGTCTGTATAAGTCCCAGTCCGCAAGACAAATTAAACAATTATTCCATTAATGTATTCTGCTAAATGATGGGATAAATGGTGATCTGAAGGCATTGAAATCCAGTCAAATGGATTGTTCTGTCATAAAGCATGCAATTTGGCAGTGTTAATGTTTGAAACTGTCCTGAAAAGCACCTGTTTGTTTAAAATCCATCCAATACAGATCCAAGCTACACTTCTAACCCATTTGTTTCTCTTTTGTCTAACGTTAACATACCCTCCATTTCTCTCAGTTAATCATTATACTTAAGAAGCTAAATTGAACATTGCCTTTGATCTCTTCTGCTATTGCTACATCTGATATATAAAAAAAAAATGTTTGATGAATCTCATTTCATGTTGTGGGCAGTGAGTCTGGAGCTGGAGGTGTAACCATGATATCTTTTATTAGGTTTCCTTTAACCTTTTCCATACTTCATGGAACTGTTTATGTGGTCTTTGTTTTCTCATCTGCTTTGAAATCTAGTGAAGCCTTAACTGAACTTCAGAGCTCTGAATTGACTGTTTCTCCAAACAGAGGCTGTAGCCTACGGACAGAGAAGCAGCCCTGTGACTGGTTCAGGTCACTGGTTTTACTGGCAGGGAAAGTGAATTATTATTGCTTTTCGCCTCACTTAAAGGAAGGCAACATCGCAAAACAACATACATCCAATTTAGTAGGTCCTTAGGCAAATATAGGCCAACTGTGAATACCAAATCTGTTTGGGTATTTTTGTTTTCCTCAGTCTGGGGTTCAGGATTTGCTATACATCAGAATTACGTCATGAATCCTAGTGAGGTGATTTAGAAAACTACACCTCCCCTCTCTCATGGGCGGGGCTGTGTTGTTATGGGAGTATACAAAAACTAGAATATTGACCAGTTAGCCAGTGAACAAATAGGACCATGCACAGTTTGAAATCTAAAATTTTAATTCTGTTTTATTTTTAATTAATTTTCCCCTGAACAGCATATTTGCACATGTATTTAATTTAATCAGAAATTGTAATGAAGCATCAAATAACCAAATAAAAAAATCCCAGGCAGCAAATTACACTGACACACTTTGGTCATAGTAGTGGTCTAAATGTAGCTCAGTTTTCCTTCTCTTCATCAGCAAGATTGAAATGAAAGATGCAATTTACAGTCAGCTATCTAACTAGATGCATCCAACCATTCTCACATACTTTACTTACGTAAAATTGTATCTTTCATTTCAATCTAAGTTTAGTGCCACAGTTACCTACTCTCTCTCTCTCTCCAGCTTCTATATAATGTGTAACAAGTGTTATTAGCAGCTAGGTTACAGCCAGGCAACAACAATCAAGTGGGAAACCATCTGTTTCCCAGCTTACTGGCAGCCCGTCCAACCTGGCTGCCTTCTCATGTAACCAGCCTCCCTGCCTCAAGCCTCCGCCAAGTCTTTAGGTTTAAAGAGGACGGGTCATCTCTTAAAAGGGAAGGGCCGTTTCTTCTTGTGACCAAATAAGCCAATCACAAAATGTGCTTCAACCAAACTCAAGTGCACTTCAAAAAAGCAATTAAAAATGTGTGATGTAGAAATAATTGGGGGGACAATTTATCCAACTCCTAATATTGAAGGGGTTAGGGGTTATGGTTAGGGTTGTCTCTCTGTCTCCCCCCACATCTACGCCTGTGAACACAACATAAACATTGTCAGTACGCTAATAAGCTGTGATGTATCACCTGGGCCTTGCGTGGCTGTATAATTGTTTGGACTTTGCGATGCTTTGTGTAAGACAATCACTTTTTGTCTCAAGTGGGCAGCGCCCAAGGGACAGGCATGTTCGGTTCTTTTTTCTCTTTTTATTTACCATTTCTAGGTCTCCTTGCCAAATATTGCTGAGCTAGTCCAGCTAGATTAGCTATCTTACTGTGCTAAGCAATGTTTTCCCTCCACCCCTAGGGGGGTGTCTAATACAAGGCATGTTGGGAAACTGAGTATCTAAACAATTTCCGGCTACTCTGTGTCTCACAATTTCTCACCACACCATTCCTCGCAAAAGTGATGCACCATCCCATCCAGGCTGTTGTGCTGTGAGTACAAGCATGGTTAAGTGTTTTTATGCCTGTTAATCCTCCTGATGTCGCCCTTGTGCAAGAGCTGCTCACTGGCCTTAGACTGTATAGGATATAGAATTGAAGCTTTACCTCAGTATTTACATGCAAATTTCTCTCCAAATATTTCACTTGTATGAAACACCTCATGCTTCATGCTTTTGCAGTCCAACAGTATAGTTGCTTTGCTGCCTGGGTGTTGCTTTTCCATTTACATGTTACAGATTATTTTACATTAAGAGCAGTAACAAAACGTTGCAGTGCTATAATTTGCCTCCTGAAGCATGTAAGTGTGACCTCTTTTATTAGTTTGCCTTTCCTGCATAGTCATTTTCATATTTCACCCAATTACAATAGATGATGTTGTAGAACAAATCTCTCCAACTTTGTATCTCAGAGCTCCAACAGCGTTGTGCGATGCGTTGCTCAAGGTATTCCAATGGATCGAGTGCATAAAGATGCCATCCTCCTTATTCGTCTTTTGTCACACCATTGCCACATATATGTATTCAAATGTCAGTGTTCACACTTGTCTGCACAGACCGAGATGGAAAGGCAGAACTGGGTCAAATAGTATTTGCAGATTATTCTTAGCATTTATTTTACCCTACTGACTACCAGATGGGTGGGGTTTACCATATCAGGACAATCCAGATTGTGTCATGTATGTTGTCAATCGTAGAAAAATATACAAAATTGACTTCTGAATACTTTGCTGTGAAAGTCTATTTTTCCAGGGTTGGGAAGACACATAGCACGCACTTGGTATGTATTTCAATGTAGCACAGACTGGGAGGACCAAACTATTTCCATCCCAATGTGCCAGGAGGCTTCCATCTTTACACACCTGCTTCATTAGACCTAAGTGTATTTCCTTGATGTTTTGAGTCTCCAGCTAAGTGCCTACTGCTGAACAAAAGGAGATGTGAAGCACAGGGAGGAATGGGATGTAGAAGTCCTCAATGGGTCGATACATGAGCCCCTAAATTACCTCAATGGTGCCACTATTGGAATTGAATAGGCTTCCGTCGTGATTTAAGGGCGGCTTTATGGGAATGCTGGAAAGTAAGTGTGGTAGCACAGTGCAGGGAACATAGAAACAAGCGCAAAACAATAAACACAAACACACACATATGTCGTTTTTGTATAAACACAAGAACACGCAATAGCAAATCTTATAAATGGATATCCACAAATAAACCCACATGAGTAGACACATAAACACACAAGAGAAACTTCATTGTGTGCATGCATGCAGTAAAGCAGTTGTACTCAATCTTATAAATGGATGCTCACGCAAATGAATACATGCACATAGTGTTGTGCGTTTTGTATATGTATTCATTTAAGGATCATATTCACTGCAAATAGTGTGGTATAGTGGCATGCATCCACTGCTGTAGCATGCAGCGCACATACTCTTCCACCTTCTGCTCTGTCTTCCCCTATGCACTGCTCCCTGCCAGACCGGGCCGGGCATCTCAGGCCACGCTGCACCCTCCCCTGTGTTTACAAGGTCATGCCATGCCACTGTGCCAGCTAGAGTGGTTTTAAGTGGTGCCAACC
Source organism: Centroberyx affinis (assembly GCF_046629955.1). NCBI lineage: Eukaryota > Metazoa > Chordata > Actinopteri > Beryciformes > Berycidae > Centroberyx > Centroberyx affinis. The sequence goes on along the minus strand of NW_027279307.1, from coordinate 143,574 downwards.
AGAGCTTTCCCCTCCGCTCTTGGACACAGTACATCAGAGAGGGTGTGGTACAAACATGCTCCCCCGCGCCCACATGGACATGGCAACAAAATAGCGGAACGTATGTGGGCGCCAGTGGGTGGGTGTGTGTGTGTGTGTGTGTGTGTGTGTGTATGCATATGTATGTGTGTCACCAGAGGAGATACTTGAGGGAATCAGTATAAGGCAGCTATACTCTCTTGACCCCATTGTTCCACTCTCTTTCCTTGCATGGGTTTCTGCCTTTAACCCTCTGTTGATGTGATGACACTCAAGCCCCATAATTCACACTCGGTCAATCTCAATTTTTAGATACTTTCTACACTTATAACACAGCAAAAAAAGTCCATCTTAACTTCTCAGTTAGTCTCATATTCAATCTTCAATCTTATTTTTCTTAAAAGAAGAGAAAATTTCTGCCAATGGGGTGAGATTTCTGACAAAGTCAGAAAAAAAGGCAGATCACTGCACTGCTATCAAAGTGAAATTGAATCGAAGTGAAATTATCTAACCCCATTGGCAGATTTTTTCACTCGTTTTAAGAAAATTACAATTTTAGGACTCAATAATAGTGTAAATGACTTGTTAAGATGGAGATTTTGTTTCAGTGAAGATCATTTGACATTCAGTTTTCATTGATTCTTTGTTTTTCAAAAGGCTCATCTTCATCTCCTTTCTCACCATTCATCCACTCCCTCTACCAGTCTCCATTCTTGCATACTACAACACTCATAAAAGATTTTTTTTGTCTTCTTTCTCTCTCTCTCTGTTCCTCCTTTACACATTACCTTTACTTTTCAGACACATCACTGCTCAACCACATCAGCCCTTTAATTTTTCTCCTCTCCTCTCTTACCTTCTCTTTTGTCTTTAAAAGCACCACTCTCCTCCTCCTCCTCCTCCTCCTCCTCCTCCTCCTCCTTTGTGATTCTCCTGCTCATTCTCTGTCTCCAGTGAAAGGAACATGAATGGACCGTGTAGCAGCTGTATCTCTGACAGGACTAATAGGGCTGATATTTTACCTCGAACAAGGGCTGCAGCTGCATTGTAGCTACACTGGTCTATAGTTGCGGTACAGGTCAAGGTATGACACCAAACTGCGAAAAGGCAGCGCTCCTACTGAGTGTTCACATTTACTCTCACTGTTTCAGTGAAGATTAGCATTCACCGTGTCTACCATTTGGTGGATGCTTCTATCCGCACCACCTGCATGCAGTTTTATGATGGCCGGCCTCGGTGGGAATCAAACCACGGACCCCGGTAGTGTTACTGTCACGCTCTACCTACTGAGCTGTACAGAATGGCTTCTACTAGCATGGGATTATTCAAAAATATTCTGCGGCGCGGGGCCCAATGCTAACACAAATTCCTCGACTGCCTCACCGGTTCATGAAAAGTAGAACACTTTTTCCATTTTTCACACACGGCACTCGAGCGCGCCGCGGTCTTTGGTGCGGCCGGCACCCACTCAGGGCGCAGTCAAAGGAAATGCTAAACAAGATGATTGGTCGGGAGTGGCATGTTTTGATCAGGACATTTTTCACCTCACAGGCAGGTTATGATTAGTGCTGGCGGCAATATTTTTTGAGGTGTGTGATGTGGGAAAATACAGGAGTGCTCATACATACGTGCACGCATACCCACACACACACACACAGATGCACAAAAAACACAGATGTAGATAACAACAAAGTAGAAACTCAGACTCAAAGATACAAAAGTCATGCAAGCATTCAGTCAAGCTCTCTTTTCAAGTTTTAAATTTGCTTCTTGATACATTAAATCTACATTTTCAAGACTAGGTGTTACATGACATTATGTAGATGGTCTTTTATTCCATGATCAGAAAGCAATACACCAATTAGAGCTAATAAATACACCGCAGCAGCACAAAAAAAAGGAAGATTTGCAAACTTTATTCGTTCCAAATATAGGAAATGCTGTGATGCTGTGAAGGTGCCCTGCGAACACACATTCAAATTTAGACTAGTTGACATTTGTCAAACTTGAGCTGTTATGAGATAATGTAGATAAGAAAAGATTAAACTTTAATGATCCCTGTGGGGAAATTGGGTACGAGGACGAATTCCAAGCTGTATGCATGTTTCATGAATCCAACACTGTTTTCTGGTGGGCCTGACCTCAAAAATAAATACAGCAGACATGAGAAAAAAACGTTCACCTCTCTCTTTCTCTCTCTGTATCCCTCTCTCTCATTCTTATTCTCTCTCTCTCTCTCTCTCTCTCTCTCTCATGCACACATACACACACAAAAGGTGGTGTGGATACGGTAGTCAGCCATGCCAACTGTATTAATAATGAAGAGAGTGTAGCAGAGGAAGAGCAGCCCTCCACAGTGCAAGTCTGCCATCTACTGAGAGAGAGAGAGACGGGAGCTACAGCTGAGACTCATGAGCACATGTGCACAAGTGTGTGTTCGCACATACAGAACGGCATGGAGAAGTCGGCTAAACTCTGGTAGAAATACTATCCAAATCCATCATTTGATTTGGCTCAATGGCTGTTTAACATGCTGGGAAACACAGAATTCAGGGTTTGAGAGTGAGAAAGAGGGAATCACTAAAGAGGAAGCTATAGACCTTGCTAACATGTATGACTCATGTAACACATGTACTGCAAAAACTGACAAACTTCTGAAGTTATTGTATTGTGTATTCATACTTATCAAGTTTATTTTAGGATTTTTTTTAAGTGAAATCATCTTACTGCACTGGCAGATCATGTTACCGGTTTTACCGGTTGACTTTTTCTCAGGAGAATGTAACTTGTTTCAGGACATTTTCTTGGTAAAAGTGAAATTGTCTTGGAGAAAGTTTCTTGTTTCCAGATTTTCTTCATTGTTTTATGATGATTTCTCATCATATCTCAGTCATATTGGCATGTATCAAGTGAAATGTATTGAAACCAGCAAGACTATCTGTCAGTGAAATGAGATAATTTGACTAAAAATATCATGAAATAAGCTTGATAGGTTCTGGAAACAAGTTAAAATCACTGGACAGCTTGTCATTTTTTGCAGTGTGCAAAAGTGTGTTTAACTCTCAGCATTTTGTTGAATTTCATCCCTAGTCTCTCTCTCTCTCTCTCTCTCTCTCTCACTCTCACTCTGTATAATATCCAATAAAGCTAAAATGGTATAAAATAGTTGCCAATGGGAATACTGTCCCACTCCTGCATACACTACTACGTTTTTCCAAATCACAGGTGTGCTTTTGATGTGACTTGATCAGTAAGACCGGCATCTTAGTGGCCATTTTACTGTCTTTCTTCTCTGCCTACCACAAGACTGGGAAAGAGGACTAGAGACAGAAGGAAAGATCAGTTCAAATCATTTGAAGATGCGGCAAAACTGTTGATTCCATAATTCCAGTCAAGACCTATCAATCCAAGAAAAGTAAGTAAATCCATTTCAAATACTAATGCGACCCAGAGCGGCTTACAGCACACTTAAATGCGACAGTGTCACACATACAGAGTGAGCGCTGGCAGTGAGTCTGCAAGTCAAACTGTGGATTAAAGAAGAATGTATATATTGTTTCAACTAATCTCTGTGTTGCCAATATTTGCATACGGTCATATGGATTTGCACATGCTTTACATGACAGATGAGATTAAATCAAAAAAGTTCAACTCTTTCTCTTTCTTGCTCACTTTCTCTCCACTTGGCATCACTCCCCTCTCGTCTTTCTTTCGTTCTTTCTTTCTTTCTTCTGACACGAACACTAATCTTGTGTATTTCCTTCGTACCTTTGCACATGTATGCTTTGCACATATACCCGTATCTCCACATGTGTGTATATATCCATCCACAAAGCCGATACTGGAGATATATAAACTTCATCTTTTCTTTTTCATCCTGCACAGGGGTTCCTGCACTGTGTCACCAGTGAGCTCAAAGGGGGGAATCTGTGACTTGATAAGTCCGGGTAACATCAAGGAGAGGCGATGTTTTATTCATCGGCACAAAGCTCCTGAATTCACTCAAATCAAATTCGCCTGCCTTTGTTTGAGAGATCAAGCTCGGGGTTTGACACGTATAGAAATGATTGGATTTGTTTGTCTGAGTAAAGGGAGGAGAAAGAAAGTTGTGTGCGCTGTGTGAATTTAGAGGGATTGAGATGGAGAAGAGGGGAGAAGGGAAGAGAAGAGAGGTGCGGCACTGTGGAAAGGAGAGCGCGCGGCCAAAAATCTCACAGGGGAGAGAGAGAATAAAAGACGGCACTATTTAGCTGCTACCCAAAATGTTTAATTATTTAATAATATAATTAAATCAAAAATTTATAATGTCGAATAATAAATTTATAATAGTGTTTTAAGTGCAGTGCTTTGGGGGAGGGGCGGTGGGTCAATAAGAACGGACATGTGTTTAAATAATGGATTTAGCTGTTTAATAGATGAACACGCTGTTCCACAAATTTCGGACCTTCAGACATTTAAGTAGCATGAGCAGCTCCCGTTCCCTCGAGGCTCGCACGCCCGTCTTTCCCCCTTTTCACTTTCAGTTTTTCACTCTTTCACACAATCCGCCCCGGCGCTGCTGCCTCTCGATAAGTCGGCGGCTCTCACTTTCTGGTGACCTTGGCACCCCGCTGAGTCACTTGTTTTGTTGTGATTCTTTCATCCTGTCTGCTCTCTCGCACCTCTCTCCTTTTCAGATAACATTTCTCTCTCTCTCTCTCTTTTTTTTTCCCAGCCTGAACCCCTGCTGTCAAAGAAATTCAAATGCATGCAAGTCACACAGACTCAGGTCAAATAGTATTTGCAAAATTGATGGTTTGTTTCAGCTTGTGTAAATGCTTAATAAACCCAAGCTGCAGGAATTCAAACCATTTTCCAGCAAGTATTTTATTTATTTTTTTAACAAGTAATACTTAGTTTTGAAGCAAATTTTCTCCAAAAACTTGATGGGCGCATTAGGTGATATTATCTGTCTGTAGATGCAGAAAAAGTGAAGCCCTCCTACACACACCGCTCTTCTTAAATTGAGCTGTTTTGAAGCACCTTTGGGTTTTTATCTCCCCTGCTCAAATTTGTGGGTTTTTTTGTATTTTCTTTTATCTTCTTTTTATCTTCCGTCTTTTGAGACAAGCCCTTTCCACACATATTCTTATCGTTGTGCAGGTGCCAGTGGGAGACAATGAGGTCAAAGTCTTGGCACAAAATTTCAAATAAACTCCTGCACACCGCGCTCTGGCGTTGCTAGTGAAAGTTTCTCGATGTTGGATAGTATTTATCCCACAGGAGTAAGTTTAAACAAATGATTTTACTCTGTACCGTGAAAAAAATGCATGTCACAGGACAACTGTGAACAAATTTTGATGATTTGTGAGGTTGCAATCCTGTCAGTTTTCACATTAATGAGTACAGGTGCAGGGATTTGTCAAATCAAAATCCCTTGCGATGAATACAGGGAACTGATTTAGTTAGTCTAGTTAGCTCTGCCTATTGAGTCACACACATGACCGCTTGTGCCATTTCAGTGGCCGCTTTTATCCAAAGCCCATTACAATGCAGAGGAGCAACAGATTCAGGCGTTCATTCACTGTTACTTTATCCAGCTGAAAACATGCTGCCGGTCCCTGCAGGGGAACACCTGGAGGAGGCCAGCAGGCTGTTTTCATCCTGTAACAGTCATATTTTAAACCCAGTAATCTATCACTGAACCATGAATATTCATGATCAGCACATCTGCAGGGAGGGATCTCATTATGTCTGTGTTTTCTTTTTTTCTTTTTTTTTTAGTCCGACCATATTGCACAACAAAAGGTGGATGACAGATACAGTAGATGTGCAGTTACTGTAGACAGAGAGAGAGAGAGAGAGAGAAGACAAGACAGGGAAGGGAAGACAAGAGAAAGTATACTAATATTGTTGGTAAAAATATAGCGGCAGCAACAAGCCATCCAGCGATCACTCAGTGTTCGGTGCTTCTGTCTTCGGAGCAGTTTACGATCACACATCATTACCTACAGCACACCTCCTCTCCCCACAGCACCCTCACATTAAATATTATGCAGGAGCGAGTCTTGCACTCACATTACTATTGGCTGCTTGTAATGTCGGTTGATCGAGGAATGTAATCTCACCCTGCTGTTACACTCACTGTAAATCAGCCTGGATAAAAGCTGAATGCCCCGAATGTGAAATGTAAGGAAAGTGGGAATGAAGGATAAAACTGCTCTGACGCTCCCGGTTCACCTTTTTCAAATCGATTTCCGCTGACGTATTTTCAAAACCACTTGAGGGGGGAGTTGAGCTTTTCTCTAATTGGAGATTATTATATTGTAGTTATTATATTGTATGTTGTAGTTATTATTATATATGTAGTTTTTTTTTACCGGTTTCAACAAATTTGACTCTTTTTTTCAGGATGTAATGTAACTTCCTTCAGGACATTTACTTGGTAAATGTGAAATTGTCTTGGAGAAAGTTGCTTGTTTCGAGATTTTCTTTATTTTATGATAATCTCTTGAAAGAATTACGTCATACTGGCATGTATCAAGTGAAATTTATTGAGACCAGCAAGATTATCTGCCAGTGAAATGAGATAATTTGACTAAAAATATCATGAATTAAGCTTGATAGGTTCTGGAAACAAGTTAAAATCACTGGACAGCTTGTAATCTTTTGCAGTGTGGTTCTCCATTTGGACCTCAGCACCTCTTCTGACTCAATGCTAATGATAACATCAAGGTAATTGCCTATGAAACAAACTCGCAGCCTATTAAAACGCCCCGAGTCCAAGGCTTACCTGTCTATCTCAATTTTCCGGCTTGTGGGAACTTTGACTTGGAAGCGGACTTGATAGGCTTGTCCTTAAACACGGATGTCAAGATGATGGAGACGTGGCGAACAACGCGGGCCGGCGTGGGCATCGCACACGTTAGTCACATCCCAGTCACTGGAGCCGTCACTCAAAGAGCTTGGCTCCAACTGACAAACATAATTTACTGAGTGTAAGAGCTTTGAGTGACATTTGAAACACTGTGTTTGTCAATTAGGACTAAGCTCTTGGTGAATCATCGTGACGAACACTAGATTTGTTCTGAGGCTGGACTCACACAGGAGCATCCAGCGCTCTGCACACGGCATGCGGCAGAGAAAGAGCAAGTGGAGGCTCAAATGGCCGTGTGACAAATGCAAAAAAGAGATGAGAGTCCTCATGTAGTGTAAAAGAGAGGTTTTTTTTACTGAAGAATCAGCAAACATGAAACCACAAAGGGTTTTAAGTATGGTACATCTTCAAAACTGGCGGAATACGAAAGGCACAAAAGATAACATTGAAAAGTCCAGCGACACATTTCAACCATGGAGGGTCTTCAGATGAGCTCTTTTTTCATTCTTCTCTTTTTTTTCTATACAGCATAAAACAGACAAACCATGGGACCTCGCTCAAAAATATGTAGTTATCGGGTGAAAACCTTGTATCTCCAAACTTAACTTGTGTATGCCTTGTTTCTGGCTTGACGACCATGCATTTTTATTTTATTTTTTAGTTTATTTAATTGGTTTTGAAAAGGCTTCATAAACCCATGAGTTGTAGAGTTTCCTCAACCCACTGAGGAGCATGTAATCCTTCAACTGAGCTTAAAACATGAAAGTCATCAATGTCAGAGTTACGAGTTTGTCCTCCGACAGCGACGATATGTAGATGGTGTTTCATCTTTGTCTTGATGTTAAAATGGTTGATCTTATTGCAGGAACACTTGTGCACACAACACTCTTAATGATAAATTAAAAGTGGAATTCCCCTTTTTGGCGAACTGGATGCTTGACAAGGAAGGAATGAAGGATAGGAGTTTGATTTGTGGTAAAGATGTAAACACACTCATGATACTGGAAAGGGCTTTGGATAAAGTTTGAAAAGTGCATAAATGATGTTCAGAGGCCCCAACGAAGTCACGTGCAACTGTGAAATCAGAATTAAAAGGGTAGAAAGCAGAATGCGGGGTGTGGGGTTATCCTGTGTGATGAAGTCACACACTGCCTATTTGTGCTGACTGATAGGTGTGGAGGACTGATGTTCTGCCAACTCGATTGCTGTGATCACATATGCAAATCTGATTAAGTGCTGTTTAATCACAGCAAATCAATCACAGCTGTGTCATTCAAGCCAACAGACATTCAGGTGACTGCAGTCCTGACAAACATTTTCATGATTTGCTCATTTGTATTAATGAGGCCTTTGATCTATTTCAGCTGTTTTAGGGCAGGGAAATTAAACTCGTAATTGTTCAATAAAAAGATGCGTGCAATGTTGAAGCGTAGTTGTGTTATTTTTAGAAATTGTTTTAATCTGGCCGGCCTTTGCTGCTAATTGAAGATGAAATTCAAGTGGGATATATTTTGATGATTCAGGCACATGCAGGCTATTTGCTCTGGTCTCAGTCTGGACTCAAACTCGACTGGACATGGTCTTGGAATTGACTTGAACTCGACTAAGGTGGTCTTTACTAGAGCACTGGTTTGTACTGTGTGCATGATACCTGTATGTTCTTGTAGAAAACTAACTTCTTTGTTTAAATTGCAGCATCTATTTTTAACGACGGCTTGACGCACTCTGACTGTAAGGAACGGCTCCTGTTGTGCAAACCCCGAATCCCTCTCAAGGAAAGCACTGGCTGGGTAAACCTCTCTAGTGTCAATGTTGTGGTTTAGCACTAGCAGAAGCAGGAACACCAAGGTCCATATTGAAATGGCTTCATTATAACACACACTGGCTGCAAGTCTCATTGGCAGAGTTTTAGAGCAGAAACATTCTGCACAGTCATTTGCAGTGCGCTCTGTGCCAAAGCTGACTTTGTCTATCCCAGCCTGGGTAAACATGGCAGCCCATCATCTGGACTAGCCTGGACTGTTTCGCAACCCAACTCTGCTGCTGTTTATTATAATGGCTGTGTGTGTGTGTGTGTGTGTGTGTGTGTGTGTGTGTGTGTCCACGTCTTCATTTGCTTTCCTGCATCTCCAGTATTCCTAGCCTCTCTCTTAGATGGCAAGGTTAAACAGCACTCATTAATTGAGATGGTTTGCTGCAGAGTTTTTGCATCGCTGTGTCTGTGATTCCTTCAGTTAATATTGTCTCTTTCTTACAAGTTTGCCTTTCTCTCTCTCTCTCTCTCTCTCTCTCTCTCTCTCTCTCTCTCAGTATTGCCACCCTTTCATAATTCTCTCTGTATTGCTGCCCTTTCAAAAACACCCCACCTTCTTTTTTTTTTTTTTGCGCAGGAAAAAAAAAGGTAGACGGCAGGCCCCAGTAGGTCACAGTGCATTAACCACACTAATAAACCCATTACACTGCAATGGAATGGGATCCGAAAGAGAGAGAGAGAGTGAGAGAGAGTGAGAGAGAAAGAGAGAGAGAGAGAAAGAGAGAGAGAGGCTGTTGAGTGATGGGGATAAAGAAAGGAGAGAGGGTGATTCTGGCAGGAGAAGAGTGATAGAGAGCGAGACAGAGAGAAGGAGAGATGAAGCGCAGTCTGAGTGTGGGTAAAAGCTTCACTGATACATAGCCACTCTATGTGTGCATTTAGGCCCTTTGTCTATTCATTCCCTTCTCCACCGCCATTCATTAAGAGCAGGATCTGCCGGAGCTTTGCATTACTCTGTATTCCTTTCCACCCCTCTTTCCGAGCATTAGCATCATTGTGGGGCCAATTAGAACGCCGCGGTGCCATTCGGGGGCCATAAATATCCACAACGACTCCCTAACCTGCATCGCTCCTGTGAGGAAAGAGAGGAGAGGAGAGGAGAGTGGGGGAAGGAATATGGGACAGGGGAGCTGCCGGATGCAAGTTGTTAAAAGTATTGCTCTAGAATTAGACCGCAGTGTTTGTTGCAGGGAGTGGATAGCTGTGGAAAGTGAAATGCTTGGATGACTAAAAAGCACAAAACATCAAGGCGATTCATATTTCCCATATACAAAATTAACAGTGTGCACATTTTCAGTGCAAATTGCAATTTAAAGGCTTATACTGACATGTAAATTCCAACAAAATCAGGGAGCATATTTCTGCATTATTGTATATTTTGGTACACCTGCTTGACTAACCAGCCAGTTTGGATGTCTGTGATTTGGATAAAGGAGATGATTTGGTAATTACACACTAATGACATGACTTATTTGCCAAAGACTAAGTGGGGAACAAGATGATGTTTTGGCTCAAGTCCTAGAAACAGGTTTAGTCCTGAGCAGTAAGATATGAAACTACCAGCATAAGGTAAGGACGATCAGACTGGCTGATGGATCAATATGAATCCCTTCAGCTGTGGACTTCATTATGCCTCTGCACCTGCACCACCAAGACAAATTCTTCCGCACTCACTGTGCTGGACTGATAATGTGGGTGTGATTCTGGTGTGTGAAGCCAGTCATAGTGTAATTGCGTGCTTTACTGCAGGGTGTAGGCTTGCTTCCTCCCTTCCCCAGCACATGCATTAACACGGTGTAGCAGGGAGTGGCTGATATGGATGGATTCCTCTGATACGCTGCTGACACCATGTGGCCGCTGCAGTAATTGCATCTACAAGGCGCGAGCCAATGAGGTAAGGCCGGTGTGGAAGGCTGGGATTTGTTGTTGTGTACAATTGTGCCCAAACAACACATTCATCACCGGCAGACGTCCCCGCTCCTCTCCCCGTGCGCCGAATTGATGAACCATCAACACAAGTTTCATCACATTCACTTTATATTGATAAAGCGATCATGCATGCTTTTTTTTTTTTTTCCTGTGTATCACGGTTTCCCTTAGTCTCAAGACAAATGGGGTGTCAAAATGATATTTTTCCCCACAGTTCTCCGCTCTTCTGTGAGGAGAATGTCGGGCTCCAAATAGGGGGTCATGACTGCTTCCCGCGGCCCGTGGGAAACCTCTCATCAGCGGGGCTGCGAGTTCGGCTGCGCAGCAAATGGGTCAGAGCCGGGACTTTCTAACACTTTACGGGATACATGGATGAATGTATATCCACCATTTGCAAAAAGTGTCAAAGTTTGATAGTGCAGAATTATTTTTAAAGGGGAGTCGGGAACTTAAAGAATAACACCAGTGTCATTTTAGTGTTTTCCTATCGCCATTAATGCCCATAAAAAATCTAAACCCACCCATGTATTTGTCAGACAGAAGCACAGTCAGCTGTTTTGCCTTTGACAGCTGATGCAAAATACCTGCTTTGACATCAGTGATTGTGCGAGTGTGACTGGGGAGTGGCCAGAAGTGCAACGTGCTTTAAAATTTAAATCCATAGAGAACAGTGCAACGACTTTCTGCCTCATGTGATTTAGTGTCGATTGGCTCTTTAAGTTTCATTTTGCCTCTTTTCTGCCATCAGAAGTAAGTAACAGCGCGCAGTAATGGAAAAAGTGAAAACAGTCCACATTAAGTTGATAATTAGCTGTGTGATTAAGTCATGTTAGGAAAAACTGCAATACAGCAGTATGTCACTTTGAGCTGTTTTTAATGGGTTTTTGAAAACAATGGGAGCCGATGACTTACTGGAGGTTTAAGCAAACCTGCAGCAGAACAGACAGGAGCAGCTTCTGACTGTGGCAAATTGGTCGGTTTAGACTTTAACGGCAATGATGGAGATAGGAAAAAAGTAAAATGACACAAAAATTACACAATTTACAGTGTTATCCTTTAAGTCCTGAGCTGATCAAACAATAACTATTATACAGAGTGGATACACTTCAATTTAAATACTGAATGATGAGCCTGATGTAATGATTTCTGAAATTAACTTTTAAAATATATAGAAAACACTGACTGGTATAACCTGCTGCGATATATCGAAATTCAGTGCATCGCAATAAAAAAATGTGAAAATACGTATTGTGGGGCATAAAAATGAATCGTGATATTAGCTAATTTTATTCTGCTGTAGTAATCACAAATGATACGCTTGCTCATCACAATTTTACAAGCTCTCCATCGGAATTCTATTATTTGGACTTTGCAATGACATTTTTAAATTGTTTACATTCTAGCTAGCCAATGACATCGCTAGAAAGATTTGTGTCTCAGAAATAAACGTAATTCTGCACAGTCAGACTTCGTTGTCATTGAGCTTTTATTTATTACATCGTATCATGTTTGTATCAAATCGTGAACCATATATCATCAGCGTATCGTCCCATCACTACCTGCTTCACATATATATTGTGCAGACACATGACTCTGAAACAACTGCGTTATGCCTCCATTTTTTTATTAATTCTTCTACAGTATACAAATATTCACACACCAAATGTTCTCAAAAAAATCCCTAACGTCTCGTAAACATTCAGATTTTCTTCTCGTCTTGCAGTTCTGTCTTCTTTTTGCTTCGCTGTGTGCTGTACTGTACATGGCCTTCAAAAAAAGAAACACAACCCAAGACGCGGCCGGAGCCTCGCGCCCCACCCTGACGTCCCATCGCGTCCTTACTGGAACGGCCGTCGCGTCATCTCGTGTCGGACCCGTCGCGGCGGGACGGTGATGATGCAACAGAGTGACAGCGAGTCCAGGATGAAGGGAAGAGGGTAGTAATCACAGTGTGAAGCAAGAGCTCTTGAAAACAGAGCGCTCGGTCTAGGCCCAGAGGTGAGGAACAGGTTAACGTCGAGCTGCGGCGGGCCGTATTGCATGAACTGGCTTAGAGCATAGTGTAAGGGCGTGGGACCGGTACCCATCAGACCTGGGCCAAACCACTTCTACAATTAATTCTTAGTGTTTGTTTTTAACCTGCTTACTGGTGGAGGTTACCACATCACGACAGTTCAGATAGTGTACAGTAGGGCTGAACGATACTGACAAAAAAATCTAATAGCAATTATTTGACAGAATATTGCAATTGTGATTTAAACTGAGATTCATATCATCACATCATACATTTTCTAGACCTTTAAAATTGTTTAAAAAAAAAAAAAAAAGATGTGTGCAGGATGATGAAAGGTTTTCACCAATATTGTACTTGATTCATGGACCAAAGAAGTCCATGGTTCAGAAATCCATTTTGGACGCTCTTCTCTCTCTCTTAAGCAATTAATTGCAGCCTCTATTATATTTCATATAAAGTTCATATTGCGATTTCTATTTTTTTTCGATGAACGAATCTAGTGTACGGTAAGCTGTCAATCACAGAACGTGTACTACACTGACTTTCCTGTGATCGTCTAGCCTTTCTGGTACTCTCGTACCGTCTAATGTGGCAAACGCCACGCACATGGTGCTCAAAAAGACAGCAAAAAGAATTATTTGCACACAGAATTTGACCAAGGTCTGATATGGATCCAAGATTTTAGAAAGGGATTGGGTATTAAAAACAAATAATGAGGAAGGTATAAAGGTGTGGCTAGAGGATGCAGTTAATCAAGTAGTAAAGGACGGTTAGATATGTGGATCACATCGGGGTTTAGTAAAGTAAAGAACTGACGGGCAGATTACAGGGAAAATGACACAGACAGGTCACTGAATTGGTGTGGGTTAAATCTGCATATTCGTTAAACTTTCAGTAAAAATCACTCCTTATGAACCCCCACCAATAAAAATCTATTTAAAAACATCTATAAGAACATAATAATGTAAAAACAAAGTATATATATATGTATATATATATATATATATATATTGAGAAATCCATAGACAGTCGCATTGAAGACACGTCAAATAATTTTGGCTCTGACATTATGTGCTGCATCTCCACTGCCTCTGCCCATACATTCCTCTCATCTCTATATCTTTATTCAATATGTACTCCGCAAGCAGCGGCCCTTTCCCAAAAACCAGGAAAGCAGTAGTGCAACAAACTTTAGCAGGATTTTTCAAAGGAAATTAGTCGTGTACACGAGCTCAGGAGCTTCCGTAAACTGGAGCTCACTTAAAGCATAAAAAAGCCCATGACTGAAACACTTGACAAGATGCAATCCATAATTTGAGGGGGGGGGGAGAGAAATGTCTGGGACACGTTTTTAGAAAGAAACTGTCGTAGAACATAATTCAGAAATCTTATCCTATTTTTTCCTGGCATTCTTTATGTGCAGCTATCAGTACTGAGTGAGTTTTCAATACTTACAGCAGGAGCAGCTGCTTAACGGGTGTTTTACATCATCTTGTACTGTACAACAGCGAAACACTACACATGACGATTTATTATTTTTACAGTCACAATGTGTGTTTAAAATTCACTTATGGATTGCACCTTTAGACCTCTACACATAGTGGCTTTTTGGTTCAAACTCAAAAAAGATTAAGAGAAGACAGTGAGCAGGTCATGTGCGTTGGTCGTCTGGATGACAACTGGCATGACCCTTGACCCTTTGACCTTTCATTGACTTTTCCTTGACCTTTGAAGGTTTCCCTGTGAGGCTATGAGTGAACTAAATAAAAAGGCATTATTGAAAAATAAGGCTACCAATCTGGGGGGTTCGAGGCACCCAGACTGAGCTACATTCCATCTTTGACCAAAAAAAAAAAAAAAAAAAAAGAAGAAAATGAGAGAGAAAACGAAAAAGAAAATGTTTTAGCTTTTACGATGACGTCCATTTTTTTAGTATTAGGGCTAAAACGACTTTCTCTTTATATTTTATCCCTCTCTCTCTCTCACTCTTTCCCTCTGCGAGTTTTATTTTTTCTTCTTGAACAGGCTCTTGATTTTAGAGGAGGAGCGCTTGATTTTCTCCCCGTTGTCGCTGGAGTCCTGGGAGGAGGCGCTCTGGAGCTTGCACTCCTTTCCCACACTCCGGCCCTCCGAGTCCAGGGAGGTAAGGGACGGGTAGCGGCCCACGCCCACGCCGGGCAGCATGCTCGCCGGCAGCTGGCCGAAGCTGTAGGACTTCTCTAAGATGCCGTTGTACATGCCCTTGCCCGTCGGAGTGGTGGCGTGCCCCTGGGAGAAGGGTATACTGTGGGACTCGGGTATGATGCGGGTGAGGTCGGGCGAGCCCTTGTGTGCGAACGGGCGGTGCTCCAGGGCGGGAGACGGGGAGGTGGAGGGCGGGTCGGAGGGGGTGGTGGCCGGGGTGGGAGGCAGAGGAGGGGGGGTGGAGTCCCTGAGGCTGCTGCTGCTGGTGGGGGTGGTGGTGGAGGAGGTGGTGGTGGGGGGGGACGCGGGGAGCTCCTGGCACTGGCTGAGCAGCAGTAGCTCCTCGCGGGAGATCTTGCGGTAGGGGGTCTCCGCGCCCGGCGTGCAGGGGCTGTGCAGCGTCTTGCGCCCCACGGAGGAGTTGAGAGAGTCTGTGTCGGAGCTCTCCTGAGTGATTTCCCTGAGAGAGGAGACCAGACACACAACTGTCACCACAGAACAGACTGGCAGTCAAGTCAGATCCACTCCCACACAGTGTCACCACTTCCCAAAAAAAAAACAAAGGAATAAAGGACCTATATCCATGAGTGCTGTGATTATCTTTTGTCAGAACTAGTTTGAGTTTGAAACATAATGTAGCTACTGGTGGTCCTAATGCTGAATGAGCCTCATGACACTAAGAACAATGAAATCTACTGTACTGAAATGTCTTCTAAGTCATCAAAATTACACATTTAAATTGGGAAAATTAAACCATTTTGTGATAAAATGGATTCATTTTAGATACAAATTGTCTCGGCAGATGATAACATCTCTAAAAATACAACCATTTAAAATGGTAGTGCACTACCTATATAAAAAGGTTACTGGCCACTTTCCTTCACATATTTTACATGAATATGGCCACTTTGTTTCTAAAGGAATATAGGTAATTGAATCCCCTTGGCGTTTTGTCTTTACTGACACATTAGGCAAATGGGGAAAAGCAGGGGAGACACAGGAGATAAGATTCTGCTACATGAGGCTCCAGAGGCGGGATCTTAATTAATACGGACACCAGTACAGCCACTTTCTTATTGATTTTTCATGCGGCATAAATGGCATATTCTTTATGGCTTTCAGTATATGCACTCATGAATCCTCCCAACACATGCTGGAGGTCATACCGTACCAGATTTCACCATTTAAACCCAAGCTGAAGACGCATTAGAGATAATGTCTAGAATTAAACACCTGAGAGTCCAATCGGTAAAACCATTCCACGGTGTTCGGGCCACTGCTACATACCCCCTCCTATCCGAGCTGAAGAAGATATGCTCCTCATCGGCCTCGGGGTGATAGGAGAGGGGCGAGCTGGCCATGGACAGCAGGTCGGGGTCCGGGGACATCAGCGTGGACTGCGGAGAGCTCAGCAGGCTCCGGCGGGAACGACACAGGCTGCTGCTGCGCGTCAGCGAGGGGCGGATCAGGGTAGACGCTGGGGAACGGAAGAGGAGGAGGGGGATGTGATGATGGGGCACCAGAGAGAATCATGCACACCATGAGGACACTTTCCAAACATAGGAATGGTTTTCTCATACATGCTTATCATGTATTTATCTATCTATGGCACCAGAGAGAATACAGAATCCAGAAACACAAGAAAAAAGCAGGGCATGAGAGGTGAACCCACACAAACACCGAATCAAATATATATATTTTGCCTTTTTGCCCAATAACTACACAGTGTGGACACACCTGATTGAATGTACCATGCTTTTCATTCTCTTAAAGCCATTTTGATCTAAAGGCTTATGCTTAAATGCTTGAAATTTGTTTCTTAGACAAATATAAATAGTGAGATTGATGCCTATGTATGAATTTCTTTCTAAAGTCTTTGCCTTTCCATCAAAGCAAAAGGCAGCTACTTTAAAGAATCTAAAATATAAGATAGTTTTGAACTCTGGTCACTGCATAATTCCACTTGTGTTATTTCACAGTTTTGATTTCTTTACTATCATTCTAAAATGTGGAAAATAGTAAAAATAAAGAAAAATGCGTGTCCAAACTTTTGACTGGTAGTGTACATGCATGTGTGTCCACACCCACAGACATAGGGACATCTGGTTTCACTCCACCTGTTTCAAATCTTGCAGAGAGGTTTTAAAGAAAGTTTAAAGTTTTCCAATCCGACTCACTTGTGAACTGTGGAATGATGGGAGGCGTGTCCTCATCCAGGTCATCCACTCCTCCAGCAATGGGGTAGGGAGGCACCGACACCCGCGGCATGACCACCCAGCTGTGGTCGGAGTAGAGGCTGGCCGTCAGGCTCGGCAGCCCCGAGTTGTGGACCACCGGGAAGCCGCACAGCTTCTCGATCTGCTGCCAGCGGTGGAGGCGCTCCCTCAGGCACGCCGTCACCTCAGACAGGGCTTTCCTGGAAAATACACATGGACAGGGGGAAAAAGGTGGTGAAATTTACTCTGTTGATATGTCCCTGCACCAGTGTCACCAAGCCAAACGTGCCTGTATAATTATTGCACTTAAGGTGATCTTGTTTTTGGTTCCGATTCAGACTCAGTATGGAGTCGTATTTGCTTTGATTAGTCAATATTTATATAGGTTTGGGCCATGAGCCTGCTGGTCTGATATTGGATTACTCTCTATTGAAGTGCTCATGTAGAAACCTTTTCTTTGTTCGCCCTTTCATGTGGCTTTGATTGTATTTTGCTTTTGAACTTTGTTGCATGTTTATGCTTGTCATGAAATTCTGCTGTCTTGGCAAGGTCTCCCTTGAAAAAAGAGATTCTTGATCTCAGTGGGACTGGCTGGTTAAATACAGGATAATTAAATAAAATTCTAGGGGGGAAAAAATGATGCAAGGGATGCCAAGACTAAAAAAGAAATGGATATCAACACTGAGGCAGAACTGGAGGAAATGCAGTCAACTCTACTATACTCTACTATACTGATACTGTTATACAGTCTATAGATGGGCTAAGCCAGAACTTAAACAATGCACACTGCAAACAAGACTATAGCTGCTGCAGTTATATTGACTGTGGATTTCAATACCATCATATTGAAAACCGTAATAGGAATTGATTTTCAATATGACACCACCAAGGACCTTTCTTGCAGTTTTCAGTACTCAACAAGTAATGTGACGGACTTCACATTAATGCAAATCAATAGGTAAAGATCAATGACAAAATACACTGTTCAAGGACAGTTTGTTGCAATGTTGTGGACTACAGATATTCACTATCGGGTTCTAGTCGATGTCGCATCACACTAATGATTTGTGTGTGTGTGTGTGTGCGTGTGTGTGCAATAAGGTGTTCTTACTTTGCTTCTAGTATCTTGTGGTCCACCTCATCCAGCGATGAGCTGTGGGCTACGTGAAGCGTTCCAAACACAGAACTCCTCTTCTTTTTTATTTTCTCTGCCTAAGATGCACAAACACACAAGAACATTTTAAAATGCTTTTCCTGAAATCTGAATTCATTTATAATTTGCATCACTTCTGTCAGAATCTTCCTTGGTTTTTTGGATGTAAGTTGATTAGGGTTAGACCGATATGGGTTTTATGGGTTTTTGAAGGCCTGTAGTGATGCTGTTATTTTTGGATTGAAGCTGCCAATAGATTATATTTAGTGCCAATATTCGGTATATTTAAACTTGACCATTTTCTTGACAAAAAAAGACAAGGATTTAGTGTTTCCATCAGAATAATATTCATGTCAGGGTCCTCTGAAGCCTCTGAAGCATTTAGACCATGGGACACTAAAACTCTCCACTGAAACCCAAACTAATGAAATTCTTTTAGGTTTGCTAGCAGCTCTTTCAGGTAGAATGAAGCAGGTTTGATTGCAGGTTGTAATGGATTCTCTTAACTGAAAGAAAATGGCAATGAGGCTGATGTCAACTCATTAATCAGTCAAACAATCCATGCTGTTAGTCATCAATGAACCTGTCTTGAAGGTTTGATGTGAATTTGTACTTTGAGGAGAACATTTCATGCTTCAGCCTGTGATCTGAGTTAATCGAGTTTGGAAATGAGGACTCCTTCCAGCTGCAAGTCGCAAATGCAACAACCAAGCAATGCAATTAAAACATAATTTGGCCACATCATTAAGAGAAGCAAATTAGAAAAATGGAAGCATTAATTGTCTTCCCGTGTAAGTTTGGAGGAGAACTCAATTCGGCTGAAGTTTTGCAGTTAATTATGGAAAGAGATTAGTGCCAGCAGAAATTGTGGAATTGTATATATACATTATATATACATATACATTATACATTTTAATACTGATATTGAACTGTTGAATTCAAAAATATGAAATCAAAAATTTGTTAGGCATTTGTTGAAATTGACTGCAATGCAATTGAATCCCAAATTTAATGTGATTATTATTGAAATTAACTTAAATTTTTTAGTTTTCTCAATACAGATTCGGCTTCCTGAGATCTGGGCCCAAGGGAGTTTTGTTCCCTGAGTGTAAACTGGAGAACTGCTGCCTCTTCAAAGGCTGCCAACAGTGGGTCCGCCCCACTTTTCACTTAACCAACCATAAGCAAGACTTGTAAATCATGTCATTTGTTTTATGTTACTGAACATCATATCAACTTGATGAATCAAGCTACAATTGACTGTAGTCTAACACATGAATATGTGGCCTAGCGAGCCGCTAGCTCAGTAGTGGTTAATGGCTGTTGGCAGCCTTTGAGGAGGCAGCTGTACTTTAGTTAAGTTAAATTCAATAATAAATCTCTTGCTTTTCAAGCCATTGCATTAAATTATTATTTTTTTTAAATCGGCGGTTCAATATGAGCATAACAAATTCAAATTTATGCAATTCAAATACAATCTCTGCTGGCACAAATCTATATATTAAACACCTTCTCAACACTGGCAACTGATGTGATTCCAGTAAAAAAGAGTTAGTTAACTGTGAAAAAACCCCCAAAACAAATCACACGCCAAGTGCTTGCAGGGTGGCCTAGTGGGTACTGAGACCATCCTGCAACCAAAAGCTCACAGGTTCAATCCCCACAACAGCCCGTCTCCTGTCCAAGACACTGTCAGCCCGACAGGCTCATTCACTGCAAGTTGCTCTGGGTAAGAGCATCGACGCTTCGTGCTTAAACTTAAACTCCTACCCCAAAGGAAGTTACCTCGTCCTTGGCGACGCACAGCTGGAGCTCGGCGCTCTGCTTCTTGATGTTGTAGTACTGCACCTCCACCTCGTGGGTGAGCTGGAGCCACATCTGGAGCGCCTCGGGCACCGACCAGTCCGACTGCATCTCCTTCTCCGCTCGCTTCAGAGCCATGCGCACCTGCACGGAGACGCACGTGTCAGGGTTCGGTTCCATTCACGGCCAATTCAGCCAACACAGGCAGCAGATTCTCTTCAACATTAATACACTGAAAAACATTTCCCATAAGACGCCTGACCTATCCAATTTATTGACAAATAACTGAGAGTGAACGCTCTATCAACAGCAAATGAATTGCAGTCGCTGTTCACATTCTGAATTAGTCGTTTAGAAATGTACCGAGCGGAAACCCTGGCACACACTCTGACATTTTTATAGAACTTCTCTCAGAGTGGAAACCTCATTACCAAGAGGAACTCGTAGATATATCGGCACTGTATGTTTTATGTGAAGGGAAATGGTGGCAATCTTGTGGGTGTGCAAATGAGATATTTTGTGCAAGAAAAGAAAATCTGATGTAAAACAAAAATGTTCAATTAATCATTTAATCTCTCGGTGATTCAACAACAGCAATGAATGTGTTTACATGCACATAATATTCCAGATACTATCTCCTATCCTCATTAAGGTCAACTTTAGGAGAAGATGTTTACATGCATCTTCATATCCTGATCATAAATATCCCTGTATACACTGACAGAAGAATTCCTAATGTCTCCATGGAAACAGAACTTACGCAGACCATAAAAATCAACAGTCAATGGGGTTTGTTTTGGTCACTACATAATCCTATTTGTGTTATTTCACAGTTTTGATGTCTTTACTATTATTCTAAAATGTGGAAAAGAGTAAAAATAAAGAAAAATGTGTGTGTCCAAACTTTTGACCGCTTTGTCCGCTTTCTTGCGATACTGCATTGATCCCCAAAAGGAATTTCTCTTTCACTTTCTAGTCTCCACAGGGAGGTCAAAGGTCAGGTTCAATTACAGAGCAGTGCCATTGGAGCTGGTAGGGATTCGGTGTCTTGCTTAAAAGCACCTGAGCAGGGCAGATGCTTGCTGACATGAGGGCTTGAACTTGAACCTGGACTCTCCAGCTGAGGGACTCTCTCCCCAATCAACATCCCACCCTGCTGCCTTTGTCCTGCATTTGCATTTTCCTGTAGGGAATGAGGAGTCTGTGTCCGGGTCAGAAAGCAGTCAGCACTGCCCTCTACTGGTAATTCCTACCTGCACCAGTTCCTCCTCTGCGTATTTGAGCCGGCTGAGCTCACATTCAGCCCCCTGCCGCAGCTCGCGAAGCCGGTGAGCCTCCTTTTTGGCCCCGAAGATCTCGTCCCTCATCTTCTGCTCCAGGTTCTGCTTCTCCACCGCCACCGTGCGGTTCTCCTCCTGGGCCTTTTCCAGCCTGGGAGACGAGAGGAAAGAGACAAGGTTGGGTGGGAATAGTTCAGAAAATAATGTGTGAGATGTAAGTTTAGAAAAATGCTCGATCAATAGTAAAACAGTGGTTCAAACAATCTATGCACATGGTGAGGCAAAGTTTTGGTGAGGCAAACTGAGATTTAACAACTATATACAGTTAAATTCATTTCCCCAACTAATTTTATATCTATATACTGTATATTTGTACATTAAATTTGTAGCAGTACACAGCTTCCCTAGTTTTAATATGTCAGGAACCTAAGAACCACTGCTAAATCAGGGAGGACTGACATATCTATCAATAGGTCAACAAAAACATGCAGAAAGTGTTTCAGCACCAATGATTTTACACTCTATATCCCTTGAGTGGGATATAGGGTGTAGCCCACTTTCACATTTTTCTTCCCTAAAGCTTAAGCTCTGCATAAATCCTGTGCATCTCCCTCCATCTCTCACCGGCTCTGCAGATCCATGAGGCTCTGCTCAGCGTTTTGCAGACTCTCCAGATCCTTCATCATCTGGGAGATGTGCACCTTGCTGGACTTGTTCTGCACATAGGCAAACCAGCAGCCCCCAACTCCGATCACTATGGAAACCATCAGGATGAAGTCTTTCATCCAGTTATGCTGCGGACCTGCGGAGGGAAGGAGGCAGGGGAGGGGAGAACAGCAGAGTGGGAGAAGACAGGTGGCTTTCGTGAATAAACATTTCATTTCAGAAAGATTCCCCTGTTTATAGACAAATGAGAAACTGAACTAACGCTGGAGCTGGATATTATTTTCTGCCGGAGATTTAATGCTTCTTCTGTTTTTGGCAGCAAAACTCAACAGAGCATGGGCATAATTTATGTCAAAGCTGATGTTCATTGGTATTTCCCTTTAATGAATAGTGATGGTCTTTGATTACAGTACAGAAGTTACACTTTTTTTGGTGTTGAAGTGAATTGTAAATACTTACGTAGAGGAGGGCCAAAAAGCACTGCGTCTAGTGCCTTTAGGTTGAGTTTTTGTTTATGCCGCTGGTCTAAAATCTTCAACTGCATTGACATAAACGACGGTTCATTGGCCGCTATTCTGAAATGTGGACAAAAATAAAAATCAACAGTGAATACTAGGAATGTTTATTGCACATGAAAAAATGTAACTTGCTACACAGTCAGATTTGGAATGTTTCTGCATCCAATGGGCGTGATATTTGTGTGTGTGCGTGCGTGTGTGTATGGATTAGTGTTCGTGTTAATGGCTTTTTTGGCAAATTAATTTGTCATTTAAAGGGTGAATGTATCCCAGAGTTTCCCCTGCCATTGAAAAGATATGGTAAGTCATCCTGCCTTAAGGAGCTGCTAGTCCACCTAAAATCATCAGTCTGGGTTTCAATGGAGAGTTTTAGTGTCCCATGATGGTTTAATTGCTGTTTCAGAGGCTTTTCCACCTTGATAAGAATAAAAATCTGAGGGAATACTTGTAATTGTTTTCAGCATGAAAATGGTCGAATGTAAAGATATTAGCTATCTAAAAATATCTAAAAATGTTGGTATCAGCCTTCAAAACCACATATCGGTACAGGAAGCACAGGAATACCATTGTCTGTATGTGTGTGTACGCACACATGGGTGTGTCTGTCTGTCAATACCAGCCTCTGCATGATAGAGACATATTTGCTGTGCATGCTTACACAAACAGGCATTTATATCGTGACAGGAGGCCACAATACGGGGTACGATGCACACTCAGCTGCCTATTTTGGCCATAAAGTATGAAGAAGATTACTCCGATGCCAGATAATTCTCACTGGGCATGTGTGCTGCTATCCCTGATTTGAACTTTGTGACACCACCGTCCCCTCCTGGCTTTTTCTTCCCACGCGGGCGTCTGCATACCACCACCATCTTAAGCGGATCAGACAACATGGCAGCCTGTGGAAACCGAACCCCCCGCGCTGTGACATCACCTCATGAGTCAGCGCCCGTCGGCAGAGTGGGCGTAACGCGACACCCCTCACTGGACCACCCCTCTCTCACCCTGTCCCCTCTCCTCCCCCCCCACTGACATCTCTCCATCTAGTCATGCCATATGTGCAGTTAGCAGTGAGTCACATTCCCCAACTGTCCCACCCATCTCCGAGCTTCTTCTGCACGTCACCCACTCACTTTACTTCGTTAATGATTTCATCTTCAAGGTGCTGTGGGTCGGAGTTTTGAATAGTGCTGAATATCTTTTTATATGCTGTTAAAAAACACAGCCATCAAGACCTGACAAACCACTCTGCAGGTAAGTTTTAAAGTTGAAAACATTCATGGAAAATCAACCACAAAACTTAACTGATTTGGCCGTGAAAGAAATTATAAGCATATCCTCAACAGGAGGTTATAGTGTGGAAATCAACAAGACTGTAATCTTTTCTGTGACAACCATGAAGAGACTAAGACACTGAAGACAATAGCAGTAGTGAGGGAGTGGACGGTGTGTGTGTATGTGTGTTTTTCCCCCATATTGGTTGTAATTTCCATCCTTTTTCCCCTGTGATGCCTTTTATGACCAGCAGTGGGCAGCATTAACCAGTATAATGAAAACAAAAGGGGCCTTTGGGTGTTATAGCGAGGACCATAACAATGTTATCGTTCATAAACCCATTTCATAAGTCACCAGTGGCAAAGCAAGAAATCAGTGGAATATCCTAATTAGAGGAAAGCACTTGTAACCGTTTACCAGAAAAGTGCAGTGCAATTATTATGCATTATGTGTCATCTTTCATTCTTCTACTTATCCCTTTTAAATAATGCTGATAATAAGAATAGGGAGGTGCTAACCGAGGTAGGGTGTTCCCTGTGACCCGGAAGTCCCTGAAGTTTTTCTCATATTGCGGCAGCTCCACCGACTCTTTCAGCCACTGCACCGCATCGTCCATGGTCCAGTTGTGGACTGATGGGTGGAGGGGTGGGGGAGTTGAGGGTGAGAGAGGGAGAGAGGGAGAGAGAGAGAGAGGGGGGGGGGGTGTCATTACATTACATTTCAAGCATTTAGCTGATGCTCTTATCCAGAGCAACTCACAACAAGTCTAACAGTAGAATAAGCATATTTTTTATATAGCCAGCATCCAGGACAACCAGCCAATAATAAGGAGTGCAAGGGATTAAAACAACAATGGCTAGGCGGGAGACATAAACATAATTCTACATCAGTTAGTGACTTCCTACTTTTCCCACAATGCCTTCTGACAACCCCTAGAGAGTATGCCTGAACTTGTTGCATTCAGTTCATGTAGGTGGAGAGAGCAATCGTGATTGTGATATTGACAGAATAGTAACAGCAAGAGAGTGAATTTCTCCAGTCAAGAAAAAGTGAGGATCGCTACCCTTACTCAAAACGTCTTGTAGCTGCATTGCATTCTGGTCTATTGAGGCTACTGTGGGTGGATAAATCTGTATCTCTTCCTCTTCTACAATGGATTTCTCTCTGTGTGATTGTTGAAGCTCTTGCTCTTTGATTCTGAGGGACTGACACCAAAACCTGATCGAAGTTACTGTTGATGTTTTAGATAGTTGTAAAATGTTCTGCTATTAAACTCCATTGTAGCTGCTGGAAATATCTCAATGTGACATAAACATTGTCTACATTTAGCTAATTACCTGTGGGAATAAGAAAAATACATCATCAAACAACAAAATGGACCAAGAAATGCAAGGCACATCAGAGTTTGTTTTTAACAGTGTTTTCAAATGGATTTTTTCTTCTCCTCCCTTGTCATTCTTCCTTCTCTTGCTCTAGCCACCGCATCCCTCTTTCTCCTTCCCTCTCTCCATCTTTCCCTTTCTCCTTAATTAGAATCACTTCATACAGTACAGTAATTGTATAGGAATTTGTGTTGGTGACATCGGTGCAAAGACAGTTGGCTTCTCCCTCCATACCTTCGGAGGTCTTCCAGCCCTTCCACAGCTCCTCCACAGTGATGTGCTGGTCTTCGCGGTGCAGGTTGCTATGTTTGTTAGTTTGCTGCTGCTTCATGTCCTCTATGATAAACTAGGAGAGGAAGAGACATTGAATTGAAGTTTACAGACTTTTCAGACATCACTTCAGATATATTTGGGGTTAGCTCACTACATTCTGAATGAGCCTTTTAACCAGGTTTCATTCAGCACTCTGGGGGAATTATAGAAGGCTGTGTGTGTGTGTGCGTGTGTGTGTGTGTGTGTGTGTGTGTGTGTGGTTTTGACAGAAAGGGCTGCAGAGAGTTGGCTTTTGCCTAAAAGTCTTGCTTTGGATCACACACACATACTCTTTCTCTTCCCTCTCCTTTCTTCCTTTTAGGGACTTTGAAAAGAAGGAGAAAGAGACCCATGGAGGAGGCACCGCTTCCACCTGCGTGTGTGTGTGTGTGTGTGTGTGTGTGTGTGTGTGTGTGTGTGTGTGTGTGTGTGTGTGTGTGTGTGTGTGTGTGTGTGTGTGTGTGTGTGTGTGTGTGTGTGTGTGTGTGTGTTTTCAGTTTCCGGATGTCCTCCTTTGGTAACTTAGAACTAACTGCTCCAGCAGAGAAAGCCATAGCAATCAAACCAGCCAATGAATTGCTAGTACGCCACCAGCATTTCCAAGGAAACGGGTAATGGCTGAATACCAAACCTTTCAAAGTGCTACTTTTGGAACACTGTTTATATGTGTGTGGCCTTGGCACAGACTGTACACACCATAACCCTGTCTAATTAGTACATCCTACCTGCGTTTGAAAAAATAATTATCATGTTGTATTATTGCAATACAGTATTCAATGCCATTCTGAAAGCAAGCACTGCAACTCAAAATTATAGCAGGATATCTGTGCTTGCAGTGAGTAATTTTGTTGGGTGATTGCCTCAGCTGTTTATCTACATAATCAAATATGCATAAAAGCAGCTAGCAGCTATGCGCAAAGAGCAAGCAGCTAGAAATTAAATGAAATCTGAACTTTCCGGCTTTCCAGCAGACTATTCCAAACATGCCAACAAGTGTGTGATTTGTAGGGGTGGAAAGAGGACCAAAAGAAATCAAGCTCAAATAGAAGGACTGTTACTTTGTGGAGATTTTACTCCAGTACAAGCAAGACTACTGGTATAATAATCTACTAAAGTAAAAGTAAAGAGCAATTCATTTAAAGTACTCAAGAGTAATAGATGCTCAGTTACTTTAAGAAAAAACAGACATTGTTACATTGTTACTTTCCCATGCAATGGAAAAAGGACGAGAGGACACAGATCAACAGAGTTCAAGCAGCATAGCAGGTTCTTTAAATTGAAAAAAACCCGCAAAAAAACATACAAAATGAAGCAAACAAAGCAACAAAGCATGAATCAACACAAATTTAGGGATGTGTTAGTTCTGGTTTCTGTATAGACCCTCTTCAGCAACATGCTCAGTGTTTTCAGACCTGTGGATCCGAACAGTTCAAGGCAGAGGAAAATATTTATTGCTTATTTATTGCTTCCCTAACTCTTCAACTGCATCTTTCCCTAACCCATTTATTTACCCATTCACTTCCCCCCTCTCATCAACCCCCTTCTTTTCCCTCAATCACCCTAAAAAGCTGCTGTGTGCAAAGTTCATAGCGAGTGTGTAGTAGCCCACACAAAACGCAGGTTGATGCAGGTTATGCACTTTGCTATGGAGGAGCATGAATCTCTCCACCCGCAACTGTGCTATCAACTTTGATTTATTGACTTTCTATAAATGCCCTGTTGATATTTCATGTTTTAATAGACCGCGTTGAGCATTCTAAACATAGGTGTAGATTCGGGGGGAAACAGGGACATGGACCCATCAATAAAAGGAGAGGGTTTAGGTTACCGCTGCGCCCATAGGATGTCAATGTGACCTGCTGTCCAGTGTTTGGTCCAGAGTTGAAATGAAACCTGCACCCGTAATTTTAATAAATAATTTGATTTTTGATTTAAAAACATGAAAGTGTCCATCTTCACTATTCACTAATAACATTACTACATGGATGTCTCTTTTCCTACTAGCTGTCCAACTGGCTTGTAAAGCTCGCAAACTAGCTAGACAGCAACGAGACAAACCAGTAACACTGTATCTGGATGGAAGGCTTTTTAGCTAATGTTATCTAAGCTACAATTATGGATACATTTGAGCTGGTGCAGGTTTAATGCAGATTGACAGTTGGATTCTAATGCAATGCTTAAGGATGTGGTAATCCATGTTATTTACAAAGTATCTAAGTATAATACTTGAGTAAAAGTACAATGACTGACTTCAAAAAGTACTCCAAAAAGTACAAGTACACAAAAAAGCTGCTCAATTACAGTAATGAGAGTTAAGTAATTAGTTGCCTCCACGCTTTCTTCATCATGAGACTTCTACTCGAGGGCGGACTGGCACAGCAGCTTTGCATAACGGTCAGAGAGAGCTTTGTAAAGCTTTATAGAGGCGTATAAAATAAAATAAGTGGTGAGTTGGTAACATAAAGATAGGTCTTTGTGTCGGTGCCATGTGGCTTCTGTGGTTTAGAGTTTAGATGGCATGATAGCTGTGATAAGTGCGGCCATGCTGGGCAGCCTATTGAAATTTCACAGACGGCCTGCTGAAAAGCAAAAGGGGTATTCAGGGTTTTGGCTGAAATGTGGGCTGTCCTACTGGAGAACTGATGAAATGGTCTGAGATTGTATAATTTTTTTTACACCATAATGATAAGAGTAAACACGTCTTTAGCTGGGTAACAACTTGCTGAGTCCTGTGAATATAGGACATTGTGCTGGAGAGCCTCAACTCTCCCTCGGGACATCGGCCTGGGAAACAGAATAATAATACTTACACATAGTCCCTACATACAATGAGACTCAAACACACACACACACGCACACACACACACACACACACACACCAACCCTAGGCACAGACAGGGTATGACACATGCTCAGATATAGATAGACAGACAGACAGACAGACAGACAGACAGACAGACAGACAGACAGACAGACACAGTGGCAAACAAAGACGTATTTGTTCATGTCAGATTCCAGATGGGGGGGACTGAGGTCGGCGCCTCTTCCCATGAGCCATTGCACTCTCCAACAGCCTACTGTGAATCTATTCTCCTGTGATATCTACTGTATCTCTCTCTCACTCCGTCTCTTTGTCTCTCTCTATCGATCTGCCTTTCCATATCTTCTAATCATCTAATTTATTGGAAGTTATTCAATTCATCACTCACTAATCATCATTACCCAAAGTGATGATTTTGCTTTTAAACCTCAAAAGTATTACCAAGACAAACATAAAATTGGCACGTATATCAACATGGCTTGTCATTTGTTTGTTTAATTGTTATTAATCTTTCATTAGAGATTTGTGAAAAAACACTTGGATATGATTTCAAGTATGTGAACAACTTGAAATATGCTCAATTTATCACACTAGAGATTTGGGCAGTCTCAAACGTGGAATCATCACTCGCAACAGGAGATGCTCCTCGTGCTTTTTCAAGCATTCAAAATGGATTTAGCGAGGCCTTTTACTTTGCCCAGATCTGCACAAGATCAAAGAGGTGGTAAGGTTTTTCACTGAGAGCAGTACAATGGGTTCAGTTGTTACAAAGTTATAAATAGCTTTTTCATGACTCCATTCATGGACTTTCTGACATGAACTCTGGGTTTTATCAAGCTATGTGCATCTAATAAGGATCTATCTTCAAAGTTTGCACTGTTTGACTTGAATGCACAAATATATGCTCACACACACACACATACACACGCACACAAGATTCTCTCTCTCCTCACACCCACACACACACACACACACTCTGAAAAATCTGCTGCGGCCTGAAAAGACGACACATGGCCGGCCATCCTCCGGCTCTGGTTCCAAGCGGCAGGGCGCTCAGTAAAAACATTTGGACCGGTCCGCCGAGGGGGACGTCAACACAAACACCTTCTAGAACACAAACACCTTCTAGAACACAAACACCTTCTAGAACTTTCCCACACTAGTCAACACAAACACCTTCCAGAACTTTCCCAGACTAGTCAACGCAAACACCTTCCAGAACGCCTTCTAGAATGTTCCCTTAAGAACGTTCCCAGACTAGTCAACACAAACACATTCTAGAACGTTCCCCCTATCTATAGATACAGCCTCCTCAACTTTCCACTGTTCCACAGACATATACAGTGTGTTTGCATAGATGTAGAACACACACACGCACACCTATTTTTTCCCCAAGATGTTATGCATGGGCTGTCAAGAACTAATAGAGTACACACACACACATACACACACACACACACACATTCATGCACGCACGCACACAGAGAACAGCACCACCACCACCGCCACCCCCTGCTGTGACGTGGGTTGGGTTCTTGCAATTTCAAAGTGATGCAACCCGATCCGACAGAGCGTCTCCTTGGCAGGCTGGCAGCGCGCAGCACAGCACCCCGAGGACCTGCACCTGCCGTCCCCGGCGACCGTCCCCGGCAACAGACACCCGAACGTCACTCAAACCCCCGACGACGCCCAGAGCCATGGAAGTAAAAGAGAGGATTATCTTTAAATGGATTACAGCAATTAGATTACCGAAAAATAAAAAATAAAAAAAATTGCCCGCAGTAATCAAATTACAGATGCCTTTGAAAAACTGTAAAAAAAAAAAAAAAAAAAAAAAAGTGATTACTTAGAATTATACGGATTGAAGGGTAAAAAGGCATTGTGTTGTTGATATTATGAAATATACTTTTTTTTTTTTAAGGAAAGTGGGTAGTCCACTCACCTTTTTATTTTTTTAGACACATGGAAAGTAGAGAAAGCAGATAGGAAAGGGGAGACTCAGGAAAGGATTTGATCCCATGCCAGCAGGGGCAATGATGTGGCTCCAGAGGCAGCAGGTTTCATCACTTGACTACCTCTGGGCGCTGATTATAAATAAATCAGTTTACATAACTTCAAATATTATATAATCTCAATGGTAGATGACAACGCTGTTCAAATTACATTAAATTCTAAAGGATTCTGAACAAAATTCCATCAATTGCTTCACTATAGATTTGCTTAACGTCTTGCTGCGGCTCTCTAATACACACTGAATGTTTGTTCTGTAATGAGTCAAGTCATGCCTTTTCTTTTAGCACATCCTTGTTTACTCTCGCTGCCTCACCACTCAACTATTAGGATTTGCTGACAATTTGTAAGCAGCCAATCTGAAATGCATTACATTTTGAATAAAGCAATTCACCCATATCTCCAATCCCAGTCAATACCAGCAATATTTCACAAGTGTGTGGGTAAGAGGACAAATAAGGAAGCAGAGGCAGAGGAAATGACAGTTCTATTCAAAGCTCACCTACTCTCTAAAAAATCCTATTAGTCATTCCTAAAAGACCAAGGTATGGATTTAAGAAAAACTCAAGAGTTTTGATGTACTTTGACCTGCATCTCAGTCTTAATGGCAGCAGCAACAGAAGTGCCTAAATGATTCTCTCCATAGCTGGAAAAATCCTGTATGCCTATATATTGAGCACTTCTGGGTTAAAATACAGTTATATAAGGAGTAAAAAATAAAATAAAAATAAGGTATATAAATAAAAAACATACAACAAAAATAAAAAATTTAACATATCTAAATATAAAATATTTAAGAATATTATATTATTAATTAATCTAGCAATGGAGAATTTGCTTTATCTACCAAGATAATTCAACATCCTTCAACAGCCTAATTTTTCAGAATATTATTCTTATTATTTCAGAATAAATACAACTGTTAATTTGTTCTGGCCTTGTATGAATACTTGGTGAATGACGGTTGGGGAATGGAGTGTGTGTGTGTGTGTGTGTGTGTGTGTGTGTGTGTCAGAATGTGTGTTGATGAGGTGGGGTGGGACAGGAGGGACCAGAGGGCAACAGTGATTTTTCGGAGGTCTGAGCACCCATGGATCCAGTCACTGTTGTGACTAGTGCAGCAGCGACATGTCAATGAGTCATCGAGCTGTCATGCCCTCAGTAAATTATCTCCTCTGTGTGTGTGTGTGTTTGTGTGTGTGTGAGAGTGTATGTTTTATCTGCGTGTGGTGACGTAGACTGCAACATGCTGGGAAGTTACAAGGTGAGTTTGAAGGTAAAACAAATGTTACCTTGCAGTGCATTTGGATGAGCTGTTGACAAGGCAATTTGCCTGTGAGGTTTAAGCCTGACAACCACATTTTAAATTTTATTTCAATATCAAAATGTGTAGCCTAGACTGATCATGTTAGGGAAATGATGGGTCACTATTACCAAGTGGGATATTAAACTGGAGGAGAGAAGACGGTGCTGAAGAGCCTCTATCCAGGATTGGCTGAACAAAGACTGCAATTACTGTCCAATCCTGGTGGGTTTTTTCTTCATGGGGGATGTGGAGAGCTGAATTGTCGTATACCGCAAGTTTTCAGGCATGTGTCATCATTCAAGTCTGGCCCATGACCTCTGTTACATGCTATATCTCTTAATTCACCATGTGCTATCTAATAAAGCAGAAATGCCTTCAAAATCAGTCAGCAAATGAGAACACAACGCACTTTTTTGTGGTCATAGAAGGAAGCCATCCCCCATCAAATTGGCCCCTACCGACAGGTTTTTCGAGTCTGATACAAGGTCAGAGTCGTAAATCGTTCCCTTTCACCACTCAACACGCTCCGCGGACCAACAGAGGTGAACATAAGCCAGTAGCCACCTCTCCGCCACTGGTGTCATTGTCACCGTATATCTCCACTGCCTCCATGTGACAACAAGGCAGCATGTCATCTTAACGCACCGGAACTGCAAGGGATCTCCGAAACGCACGGCATGAAAAACTGGATCTTGCCGACCATGGCTATAACATTAGAAATAAGACCATCGCCATAGTCCTTGTCTCAAATTTTGGGATGGGGGGGGGGGGGATTCCAAGGTTGGGGTGTGTGGCAGAAGAGAAGGAGAAGGAGGAAGAGCCAGGGATCGTTGTCACATTGTGGTGGTGCTGGCTGGGTGTAAGGTTTCAGCCAGGGGGCAGAGGGGCAGAGGGGGTGAGGACCTTGTCCCCACAGGCCAGATGCGGGCCGACACCTCACCCACTCAGGTCCCATAACTCACTCCTTTCAACTGCCAGGAAGAGAGACTGACACTGAGACTGTGATGCCATTGACAGTTAGCAGTGTTTGTTACAACAAGTACTGAGTTCAAGTATCAAGTTTGTCAAAATTGACTTCACCAGAAAAAAACATGCAAAAGTTTGGCAGGACATACCATGTTTTTTTCTGCATGTCCATGTTTCATCCCCTTTCACTGTACCCTCTTTTATGTCACTTTCTACAGTAGCAGAAATGTCATAAATCTATTGAAAAAATAAGTTTGTAAAAACAAAGTTCTTTCCTGAACCAAGGAAAGCATGATTTACGTTTTTTTTTTTTCCAGAAGTTCAATCTCTTGTCTGCATTTATTCTTCTATTTTCAATATCATGACCTCCTCACCAAAATGCACAAATAGCTGAAACCGATGCTCTTGGCTAGAGTATCACTTTATTAACAGTTTACATAGTACATTGTAAAACTGATATGACATATGACTTTCCTATAATTAACCATGAATGTTAAGAGATATGCTTTTGGGTTCAGGCAGTCCAGGAGAGAACCAATCATTGCAAAGCCCAACACTGCATTACTGTTAAAGAACCCAGTTCTGACAAATATGGGGAAATCTGGGTATGAAGATATGCAAATGAAGGTGAATGTGTTCCAGCTAGACAGCTAACAATCCTCAATCTTGAGATAGCAAAAGAAAAGTCAAAGCAGTTTGCTCATTTGATGGCATTATCTTCTAGGCCCTGAGGCCCTGTATCTCAACAGCAAATTTAGGGGTTATTTAGGAGAAATTTAATAAAAAGTTTGGGCGTGTCATATTATTAGTTACTGAGGAAACGAGAGACTGTTGAGTGGCAACAATTTTCCAAAACAGTTGCGAAGTTGGAAGCGTTGAGGTTTTTTGGACTAACAAAATCCTCGATCATAATCACTACAACCCCGTGTCTCACAACCACAGCAAAGAACTGAGTCAGACCAGAAAAAAAGTCTTTTCACTTCATATCATAGTAAATGTGGCCATGTAAATCCAATTATAGACAACGGCACAGTGCAGTCCTGCGCTCTTGGTCACAAGACAGTGTTCTTCTGGCATAAAACTAACCGATAGACGGCTGCTAATTTGGCGAAATGAGCATCCATCCATCATGTCACGGAAGCCTGTCCCGCCCGCCACCCGCCGGCTGAGCCTCGAGAAGAAGCTTGGAAATCCTCAGTAATGAGCGCCGGCCAAAAACAACTTCAGCTTTCTGCTGGCTATAGAAATGGACACGTCTCATTGCCCTTATAAAGCAAAGGGCAGAACCAGGGTAGGGTGCTCTGCATCCCTCACACACACACGTTCACTCTTGTACAGTACATACACACACACACGCACAATCACTAACTCCTGACACAGGCAGACAGACACACACACACATATCTCCTTAACATGGGCCAGGGTCCAGTTCCAACAGGGTCTTTACACGGGGCCCATAAGCATAAAGCCTCCAGACCTACTGAGGCTCCACCACAGGGCCGCAGGGTATAACTGTTTCTCACACCAGCACTGCTCAGCCAGTTAAAAATGACTCCTGCCAACACACACACACACACACACACACACACACACACACAGAATGTGACCACGGTACTGAGTGGTTTCTTTTTGAATGTAAGAGGTCGTTGATTACCAAGAGACACTCAGGGCGCGGCAGGTCAGAGTGCTCTCAAATGTCCATCCTAACCCCTGTCAATCACTCACAGAAAACCATCCCTTCTCTCTCTTTTTTCCCTAGACCCCCATCAACACCTCGCTCCCACACACACACACACACACACTACCACTGTCACTATTGCCATTCTCTAATTGTAACGGAGCCATTTAAATTTATTTGATCACTAGCAAAGATTTTGCAGCAGCTTTAAGGGCCTGTAAACGCTTTTAGTTCAGCTAAAAAGGCACAAAGCCTCACTTGAAGGCATTTGTGCTCGGCTAACAGTTGTATAATGACAAGGACGAGATGGTCATGTGTGTATGCGCGTGTGTCAGGAAACTGAAATCCAAGGAAAACAGTAAATGTAGCATAAAGATGCAACAGTTTGGGACTTGCACTCTCAGCATCACAAGAAATAACATCAACATAAGGTTTTTTCATATTGCTAAACATCAATTTTGTGCTTCTGTCGACATGTCACTATGTTTGGAATGCTGACACAAAACTGACTGTCACCACTGAAGACTGACTGTTTAATATTAAGAATTAATGTTATACTTTAATGACAGCTAACAAAGCTGGCCATGCTACAGTCTCTTACTCGCTGGATATTTCTTTGTATTTGGTGGTGCACTTTCAGAGGTGACAGCAAGTGTGCTTATGTCAACACTTCAAAGATTTACAGGCCAACAACAGCAAAAAAACTGTTAGATAATATACCTGACTTCCATTTATCCCACACTGATTCACCTGCCTTGCCATGTGAGTCTGTGTTTGTATGTGTGCACAACACACTGTCTTGGCAGTGATACCAATTGCACCCCAGATGCGATTTCACGAGGCAAACAGTTTGCCTCCAGTCACTGTCTGTGAGAAGCAAGTAACCGGGTGCGCATGGCATGACGGGACAGGTGGCAACGCGAACAGGCCAGCAATGAAAAAACAGTAGAAAAAGTTTAATATTATGTAAATGAGCGTGATGCTTGCAGCACAAAAACCAATCACATTCAGGCAAAAAACATGGGTCTCAAATTCATTACATTTTTGTTCCTGGTTCCACTTCGTCTTGAGATGGAAAATGGACGAGAGAATTATTATAGCTATGATGGGATTTACAGAATTACATGACCTCTCTGTCACCTTATAAAGAAATTGACAAATTAAATAATACATGGAGGAATCTAGGTTATAGTATCTCCATTATTGCATATTTTATAGTTCGATTGGTTGGACATTACTTGCTACACGTAGGATGCAACACTGGTATAATTCTATTTATAAGGCCACCCTTGGCAAATCGCCTGTGTGCATTAATTCTAAAGTTTTATTGACACAAACAAGGCACAATCTTAGATCCAAGCAAGGTATCAAGTGTTGGTACAGAAGGTGCCAAGAGGAGTTTGTTTTATTTTGGTCCCTGGTCCTGGAATGAGCTGCAGTCACTCTCAAACTTGAGTCGCTCAGGTCACTGGCTGGTTTTAAAAAGGAAATTAATGGCCATTGTCACTGAAAGCTGTTCTTGTTTCAGGCTGTAATGTTTTTTTTAATCTCACTACATTACGTGTCACTTGGCAGGTTTTATTTCCATTTTATGTTTTACATTTCAAGTGGTGTTTGTGTTTATTATTGGTGCTGCTTCTTGGCCAGGTCCCCCTTGTAAAAGTCAAACTTGTTCTCAATGGGACATCCTGGTGAAATAAAGATTAAATAAATAAATATAATCCCATTACAACCAAATAGATGTGATTATGGGTTATATTTGGGCAAAATTAAATTAATAAAATGGAGAATTAGCTCCGATAGTAGACTCGAGAAGACACCCAGTGAAACGCCCACAAGCAATGACTTCCGATAGAGCGAGTGGTTGTGGTCGTGCTTGGTCTCCATACACCCTGAAACCTAGTGGTTTGAGAAACCGTCCTGTAACCAAAGGGTCACATGTTTGTCTTGTCATGTGTGCTTGAGCAACACACTGAACCCCAGAGTGTCAGCTAAATACCAAAAATGTAAATGTCTGTGTGTAAAGCTCACCTCCACGCTCTCGTTGACCTCTATGCCCCCGTCGTTGTCATCGTCCAGCTGTTTGTGGATGTGGCGCAGGGCCTCCAGGCTGAAGCGGTCGTCCTCGCCCATGCATGGCGGCATCACTATCAGACAGGGGTCTGCGCAGGACAAACACAAACGGTTAGAGATAACGGGTAAAGGAGAAAAGGCATCCCTAGGTTGTGTGAACAATAATCACATGCCTACTGCTTCAGGAGCAAGCACGCCGTTTTGAGCAACCAGCATAATTCATCATGTTCATGTCACCTTTAGGTTAACTCACTGAAGTCTATTATTTGTGAATTAGCCTAGTTTGAATCACTTGGTGCACAGCACTGTTTCCAGCGGAAGAGAATTCCTCTGCGATCCGATCTGGACTGTGTCGTGTGCTGTTGTCATTCCCAGAACATCCCCACACATCCCCCCTTGTTTTATTCAGATCCAAAGCCGCCCCCCAGGGAAATGAGCCCATTATCTCCAGCCTTCCTAGCAGTGGACAGTGTGAGCTGGCCAGGTGCCAAACTGTCACACACTCACACACACACACGCACGCACACACACACGGTTATTCACAGACATAACAGACGCAAATACACACAAAGAAACAGTGGCTCCTATGAGCAAACATGCTTCCAGGGTATTCTTCACAAAGATGCACAGGCAAGCGAACACACCCACAAGCACTCAAAATGCAGATACACTCTCTCACATACACACTCAAAATCACAGACATTAATACTAACACACAAGTTTTAGTTAACGAACTTACACACATAAAGGGTTTACACGTTCATAAACACACAAACACCCACTCTAGATACAAACACATGGAGAGAAACAATGGTGCTGAGCTGAAAACCTACAACAGCTTGTGTGAAGAGACCAGTACCAAGGCCTGGTCCAGTCCCACGATGCTCCCAGCTTAGCAGCTGTTTCAGACAAAACACAGTGACGAAGCGGCACAGAGGCCGAGGCGGAGACAGCTTCACCCAAACAATAGGAAGACACCAACACACACTCAAACACTCGTACCACACAATCTTAGTCGCTGCTGCCTGTGAGCAGCGTTTCTCTATCAGAAGGGCTATCAGGACGATGGAAAACGCAACAGAAAACAGTCTCAGAGAACGCAAACAAGTGACAGTTATTAAGTCATTGATGTAATGTTGAGAATCTATAAAAGCAGTAATGATTGTTCCTGCTTTTGTTAAGTTTGCAAAGTGACAGATGCTCTTTCTTTGCGTATTCTTTGGGTAAACAAAATGCATAAGATCAAATCAAATACTCAATATGTGAAATTAAAATATAATATACTAGTGGTGAGAAATGAAATATACTTTTCTGAAGTATTCTTATGTTCCAAAATATTTGATTTCTGAATGCTAATACAAAAGAAAGTCCTATACATAATCTCATGTCAAAGTATTTCAGTTTTTTCTAATGCAAAAAACATCAACATGATTTTATTAGAAAATTACACAATTTCATTACTCTTACAAATTGAGAGTAACTAAACAATTATTTTACGTAGGAAAAAAAAGTAAAACAAAAAAAAGCCTATCCATGAACATGTACAGTATATACAGTGTGACATTTTGTGTGTTTTTTGATGTAGGATCTGTTTACTGAAGCAAGACTTGACACGTTAGCTATAGAGTTGCCACTTGGCAATCAAGAGGCAAATGGGAGACATTTGATTGGACCTGAGCCCGGGCTAAGTTTGGATGAGAGGACACTGGGGAGGATGTCCATGTCAAATGGAGAAACCAGCATTGGCAAAAGGTTGTGATTGGACTAAGCCTTACAATAATATTAATGCAAAAGTGAATTATACAGTAGCTTGGATAACACAGCAATTGTTTGTTTTGGTGTAAACAAGAGCGCTCAAGTGGAGAGGTGGGGTGGGATGATTGGAGTGAGTGAAACTATGTTGACTTTAAAACCTCCACCTGTTAACACCAAAGTGCTGTGGAAGCACAGTGTGGTAACTAAGAGGCCTCATTGCAGAACATAATATTTAGTTAATGTGTTGACTTAGTCACGACTGGTCGAAAATCACCAAGCTACTTCCTGGTATGTGAATGTACCGCGCACCAATGCAGAGCTGGCTCAGGATTGTGTGACTTCTACCATACTGCCTGGTTTACGAGCGCACGCTATATTTCTCTTCTGCATGGCTGTAAGGGCTCCATGCGGCCTAAACAGCACACACAGTACCATCATCCCCTAAGCACTGTGCATGACAAACAAACCAACGAACACAAAGCGCCCAGCTATTATTGAAGTGCTCCTCCCAATAACCTAATAACCAGGGCAAATATGTCAATCATTATTAGTTTCCTTTCTCTGGGATGATATGTTGACACTATGAAAATGTGTATCAATGCCAGAAAATGTGCAACATTATCCACACAATGAGGCTCTTTCAGATCAGTCATATTTCAGCAATGTCCATCTGTCCACTGTAAAAAGCATCTGATGCTTTAGCACAAGTTACATAATGTATTTGCTTAGCTCACCAGGGCAGTTTACATAGTCTATCGTTTGCATATCTATTTGGCTGTTTGGTTACTTAAACAGGAGCACAACTCAAATACTTTACTTGTGTTTTACATACACACACACACACACACACACGCGTGCGTGCACATCCTATTGTGAGTCCAAGTTTGACTCTTTTTCATTCTCTGGTTTGCAGAGATGTCAGAAATGATACCAGCTTACTGTTATAAACAACTCTGTGATGTTCATCTCTTTTTTGTCAATTTTTTCCATACTAGTGCCCTAATTCTGTTCTGCGCGTGTACAGAACCCTTCATGAAACGACTTATCTTCTGAAGCCTGTAGCAGAAAAGATAAAAAAGAAAAACAGCACTGTCATCCCCCGACAGCATTCAGGCAGGGCCACCTGGGCCCAGTATTTCAAAACTTGTAATCTGGATCAGAATAATCCGGATAATGAAATCCTCCTTTTCTCAGTCATGGATCACGGTGATCCTGCTGACTTTATCTGAGTATTTCAAAACACAGGCAGGGTGGATCACTGTGATCCCTACCTGGCCGGATACGGATTTCCCAATCTCAAGTCTCCGCCTCCGGGATCTGAAACATGGCGGACTACTTCATGAAAGGAGTAGCACAGAGCCGACTTTCACGTCAAAAGTGTAAGTTAACCGTCGTCTATTGTGTAGCGGTTTTAATACCATACGAACGGCAACCAACACATCATGCAAGCCAACTATTTGAATTGTCACCTTATTAAAAGCAGGCCGTGGCGATCTCTAATTGAGACGCGGCCGTGCTAACGGGAGCTAACGCGGCTCCATTGACTTGTGTGTTAAGCAGCTAGCGGGCTATCATTAGCGGCTATCATTAGCGTCACGTCATTTGCAACACGGCAGATTTACAGTATAAGCAGGCTGCATTGTGTACAGACCTGCTCAGTGCTTAGAAAACACAACGCAACACAGTTTGAGTATTAACTACAAGGTTTGTTCAGAAGGTTCAGAATGCTACAGTAGCCTAATGCTGGTGATGATATCATGTCTTTGTTGGAATAAAACTTTGTTTGGACCCTGCATCCCTTTGTCTTTCTCTGTTTTGGTACATGCAAGTTACAATGTTTGGTGAACTAGAATTTGAGAAATAATTGTAATTTTATTTACAGCAGTTTTACAGTGTGGTCAAAATTTTTACTATGCTTTAAATTTTTTGATATTACTTAAATTACTTGTTAGAAGTACAACACTAACACTTAAGTGTAACGAACATCTTGAGTAACAATATCTAGGAGAAGTATGAGCTGAGAGTTTGTCAGTCCAAGTCAAATCCACCTCTGAGGTGGGATTCAAATGATCCTGAAATTTTGGTATCAAGTTGATCCAGATATCTGACTTAACTTTTGAAATACCCAAATCAGCCTTTTATCTGGATTCAAGGGAGGATTGGATTACCAGAGCTGAAACCCTGATCTTCAGGATCAGGATTCTCCTGATCTGTGTTGAAATACCCAGTTTTCAGATCAGATCTAGATTTAATCCAATCCGACCAGGATAATCCTGTCAGATCACGTTTGAAATACTGGGCCCTGGTGTGCAATTCAGAAATAGAGAAGCACACTCTTTTCCTCCCAGGTGTCATAATTTGGGTGTGTTTGGGACAGTTGTGAGCGCCACAATGGGGAACCACGTGACGGGAAGTGGCCGTTGGTGACCCCCCGCATTCCAGGGGGACGCACGCAAAATCAAAACAGCCGGCAGAAGTAGTCCCGAAAGACGATAAAATTGGAAAGCACAGGGTTATTTTTAAACCATCGGGCTCCCAGTTGTCAGGATGTGGCTTATCTTGTAAAAGCTCAACAATGGCAGAGGTCTCCCTTGTGCACACACACACACACACAGATGTGAGTACACACACACAGCGTGCATACACAAATAGCAAAGCAGGGGTACAGTAATTCACTCTCGCAAACGCACAAATGCGCGCATGCTGTCACAGAGGGCAACAGTTTGGTTCAAAAGAATCTCACAACAAAAGCAGCAGTCTGTCAGCTGGTTACTTTAAAGTGACTGCCAACACTTCAAAATTGCATCTAGTGTTTTTTTTCTGCACAATATATGCATGTCATTATGAAGGCTCTGTCTTCATTTTCACAAAAAGCCCGACTGCTCACTGTGAAGTGTGGGAACTGGGTGACAGCAAAGGCAGGCAGGAAGGAGTGTGTGGTGTGTCTGGTGTTTGCGGTGACTTATTGGGGACTTCCTTTGTGCCAGCACGCACGCACCTGTTCCCCCGTGGCATGCGGTCCTCGTGTTTATACAACTAAATCGATACAGCCCGGCTCCCTGGCCACAATGCATTCTGGGTGAGAGGTCTGTATGATGGGAGTTTAAAATGGCAGGGAAGAGCGTCTGTGCGTGGAAGTATCGGGTCAACGTCAACGTCTCCTGGCAGGTTTGCTTGCTTCTCTTCAATCCCTTTGATGGCTTGGTGTGCGAGTGTGACGGATATTGAAGTGACAGCGGAAGTAAAATTAGTTTCGCTCATATTCATAACACCTTGGATCAGTGGCGTGACAGCACTCTATATTCTTGATTAACGCATTAGGTCTACTAAGATTTCCAAAGAATGGTTCTTCTCCTTGCAGTAGAATCAAACGGACACAAACATGTTCCAAGATATGAAATAAGATACCAATACTTGTGGTATATTATGTATAATAAGTATGAACTGATGGAGTGTAAAGTTGAGTTACTCCCTCCTTTCATGGACCATTGTGGCTGACTATCTTTTTGGGATTATCACAGCCTTATATCATATTTCTAGATCATACACTTAAACCTCACGACGATTCTAGAATTATATAACTTTAACTATTGTCAAAAAATCTTTTTAGAGAACTTACATTTTTGAAGGATCTTTCTTTTCACAAGAAATACACTGCACTCTGGTTTTTGCACAGATTCTGGTTAAGAAAACATTTCTCCATTTGTCCCCTTATTAAAATCCCCTCTTATTAAAATCTAAATATTTAACAAACAAGGGCAATAAGTCTGCTCATTTGTCCTGTACTAACAGGGCAGCAGTAATTAACTGCAGTGTGAAAAAGCCCTGTAGTTGTTTGGTCCCACAGATGGAGCCGATAAGCGGAAACAAAGTAGCCTGAATTGTGTCAGACTTTTTTCCCCCCATGGGCTTGAGGCTCCAGCACCAGCAGAGATGCTTCATGGCGGCCCTTCAGCCCACAGATTGAGCTCTCCACCTGGGACGAGGTGCGGGCCCCCCTCCACTACCCTCCGTCTGACTCCCATCCCCATCTTGGATGAGGAGTCAGATTCAGTGTAAGAGTATACGGGCTGTGGGAGGGAGCGGGCGGGCAGGGGCAGAGACGGCGTGGAATTAAGATGGTAGGATATGAAGAGTCTGACATGCGACTCTGGGGAGCCAAGAGGGACACGGGGGCTGAGGTGGCCTCTTTTGACCTGCAGACTGCTCAAGATTTCTCACTCTCCCCAGCCATCTCTTGCTTTCTCACACATTCTCACACTCCCTCACACACACACACACACACCGACTCTCTCTGTCTCTCACAAATACACACACACACACAAACAGCACGCACATCACTGTCAAGGCGGCAAAGATACAAAAGCGCACACATGCTCAAATACTGCATACACTCACACACACAGGATGTGTAACAGTATTGACTTATGTTTCATATTCACATATACAGTACATGTTCATTCATGTGTCATGTGTCTAGGTGACCACTTCCCTAAAACTGAATTTTCCGATGTGGTAAATCATACCCATCTGCTACTCCATGCAAACACTACTATTTGCAATGATTATTATTTGCAAATACTGTCAGACCTAGATCTGGTTAACAGCATGTCTGCTACATATGAGCGGATAACTGGGTTGCCACAGCATAGCCTCAAAGCTTCACTGAAAATGCAAGACAAAAATAATTGACAACTATTGAGATTCAATTTCACATTTAAACAAATACTGGGGAAAGTCTGGGTTTTTCCATTATCCTGATGCACAACTGATGCCAGACAGATTGTAAAATTATATTGAAAATAAATCCAATTTAACATTTCAGATTTTCAGAGACAGCTAATGTCAGGACAAAGATAATCTTGGTGTTGTTCCTACAGTCTCTGTGCCCAGCTTGAAACATCTGACCTGAGATTTGTCTGCCTTGAGAAATGTCTCCGGACATCGCCACTAAGGTATTGACCTATTCAACAGCTATTTAAAATATAGGTTACTTGGGCACAGATAGATGAATTGATCCCTGTAGGGTATTTTTCTCTCACCCGCCTCCACAGGCAGGTCAGAGGTCAGGCTCAGCTACAAAGCAGCTTCCCTGGAGCTGGTAGGGATTCAGTGTCTTGCTCAAGGACACTTCAGCAAGGCAGGTGCTTGTCGAAACTGAGCCTTGAACCCATTTCCTCTGGTTGAACGGCAGTTTTGGTTCTCAAAGTGGGGTCTGGGCCCCCCCAGGGGTCCTTGAGGAGGTTCCAGGGGGTCCCGACAAAATGAGGAATAGCATAACTTCCCCATTGTTTAATTTACCAGAAATAACTCCAATTAGAGATGCAGAAAAATGAATATTCTGATCATCATCAAGTTTCACTCTCACCACTGTTATCTCCCCACCTACAGTATAGAGTTATACATTTCAGTTCTAAATCTACAACAACAAAAGCCTTCTCATATTGGTCCCTTGGGGGTCCTTGACATGAAAATGTTTGAGAACCCCTACGCTACGCCATCCTGCTGTCCCAACGGTGAAAAACAGATAGAGCCATCTGTGACTCGGTTCTCCAGCCATCCCACACAGCAACGTGCATCCAGCAGTGCACCTAAATCTTTCGACATATGTTAACAAGACGTGGCAGCCATGTCAGCAGTTCATTACAGCCGCTGGCACCATTCCAAACTCTGATCAGTTTTCACACATTTACGATGCATGCACTTATCATACATACAGGTCATAAGTGAGATGTCAAATGTAGGCTACATTTTCATAAATTCTTGTTATTTTATTGATGTCCTTAGCATGCCATGAGTTAGAAGCGATTGGGTTCTTTTTACAGAAAGCACATTTTTTAATTGCTTTTCACTGACACAATACAGTCAAAAGGCTCTCCTCACTTCTACATTCAGGCTGCAGGAATACATCTTAAAGGATAAGGCTGGTGTTTTTTAATGCATTTCTTCCCGTCAACAAATCCTATAAAAATAACAAAATCAACAATGTGTTTGCTCTACTCCCGTTACTTTCTGACTTCCCACGTACCGTTTTTAGCCGTCAACCTGGAAGTCATTGGCTCCA
Source organism: Centroberyx affinis (assembly GCF_046629955.1). NCBI lineage: Eukaryota > Metazoa > Chordata > Actinopteri > Beryciformes > Berycidae > Centroberyx > Centroberyx affinis. The sequence goes on along the minus strand of NW_027279307.1, from coordinate 99,482 downwards.
ATTGTAAGCTAAAAACCTTGAAATACAGCTCACAAAGATATAGTTTCAATTTTAAAAATCGATAACTGTTACCACAAAAAGTCAGGCTGTTGTAGTTATTACCAAATCAAATTCAAATGGGAACAAATTCTTCATTACGCCGGGGACTATTTTCTGTGCTATGGAACTACTTTCCTGAGATCGCAAAGTGTTTACAGCCGGCTTATTAAGTTGTTTGAGGAAAAAGTTGGCTGGCCCGGTGCATCACGATGATGAAATATGCTGCCCAGAGCAACGGCATGGCTCTTTGACATGTTTTTAATCGTTTTTTTAATACAATGGTGTTCTATGGCTGCTGGGACATGGCTGCATTGGGCACCGGCTACATGGACGAGACTTGTTGGCAAAACAAAATCATTGCTGATTTTGTTATTTTCATAGGATTTGTTGACAGTAAGCAATGCATTAAAAAACACCAGCCTTATAAATAACAATCTGGATTAATTTGTTAATATTTTGTTATATTTTGTGATCATGATTATTAATCGTAATGATTTGAGAAAAACATTGTTGTAATTTCCCAATTTTCCAACATTCACGATTGTATCAATTGGCAGTTAGTTCTCAGTTGCTCCTGAGGCAGAAATGATCTCATTGGTTAAGTTGACCTCAATGGGCAGTGCCAAAAACACAGTTTTTCAATTAACATTTGGCTGAAGCCTAGTGAAAAAGGCAAGGGGTAAGAGAGATAGGAGCTAATATTATGAAGCCTGGCATTCTTGCTAATAACTGAAAAAAATGCAATCTAGCCAAACCAAAGATAACGGAAAAGGAAGGAAGATACTGCACATGCTATTCCAAGTGTAAATGCATAGGGCCGGAGAATTCCCCCCTCACTGTACAACTGTCTAAAATTACAATATTAATAATTAATTAAGAAACCTCATTAATTTTCATTACTAATATCAAATTTCACCTCATGAAATGGGGGCACCTGCTAAACAAAGTTGTTTTTGTTTTTTTTACTAATTTAAAGACATAGATCTCACACTGCTATCTGTAGCTTACGCTGTTTTGCCTAAATCAAATAAGCCTCTCTCAGAAAAAAAAAAGATATCAGTCTGAATGTGAGACACTCATTGACTCCCAGCCAAAAAATAAGTAGTCTAGTCTACCTAACTGTAGTTAAGTCAGAAGTGAGACTTATCGCTTTGCCTGTATACTGTCTGGCCAAACTTATCCAACTTCAGTTATCTAGGTTAGCTAGTTAGCCTAGCTGACCTTCCAAGATCAAACCGGCCATACTAGCCTATAACTCTCTAGGTAACATTGCAAGATCATGAATGCCATGGTCATGAATTAATAGAAAAAAAGACATTGCCATTTTGAATTTATATTTTGACCAGAGTTCTGTTTGCCATTCAATTTAACCAGTTAGCTAACTTGCACACTGACAAACTGTGGTTCTTTGACTCCAGCCATTGAGGTTTAACTCGACCAGTAAGATTATTTCTGCCTCCAGAGCAGCTCTGACCCTGAGAAATGTTTGTATAACTAAACCCAGTATTCTTTTGGTCCTATTATTGAAACAGACCCTGTGCTCTGATCCCTCTGTCTCACACAAATATAGGAATAAAATTCCTAATAATACTGAATTCAATATGGCGATCGGACGCTCCAAATTTACTAAGGGGCGAGGTGGGGAGCAAGGATGTGACGTCAATGTGAGCCAGACTTGTCCCCTGTACAGACTGCCCATATGGCAGTGTCATAAGTCAAGCTGACGGGTCAGTATTAAAGGCAAGTAAATAAAGCTTCTCAAGAGTCTACCATTTCAGCTCATCAGCAGCCATTAATAAGACACAAATATCATTAGCTGCCTACAAATGCCACCAGCTAGTGCAGAGAGTGAGAGGGAGGGGGAGAGTGAGAGAAAGAGAGGTAGTTCAGTGAAAGGGAAGAAACAAGATACACAATGTGTTTGTATGGTACTCTCAATTTGCACAAGCTCTTAAAATGGATGTGTCACAAGCAAACATTTGAAACCGCCCTCCTTCGCTATGGTTTCTTATTCATCCGGTTGCACGCACTGACGAGAATGACAGGAATTTTTTAAGGAAGCTCAGAGACTCTTAAGGTAGGCAGTCAGACAAAAGTTGGGCAGCATTTCAGAAGTGTGACACTGAACAAATGCATGGCTTTGCACTCATACAAACATGTAAATCTCTTGGAGGGAAAGCATCTGATACAAGATAGCAAACTTCTCCATCTCCCTTCCCCTTACAAATCAAATGGTAAAGGAATTCTCTATCTTGATGCACTGTCTAAATAAAGTTAATATTTATGTGCCATGCTTTGGGCTTTTGTTATGTTTGAGCAATGGCCAACATTTCTCATTTGATGTGTCTAAATTTGAGTTTGTATGAGCTACCACTATGCTGACAGGTGGGTTTTCTAATTACCCAGGATGCCCCAGGGCATGACAGAAGGATGTGTCAGATGTGTAGTGTTACAGCAAAATCATCAATGAGCAAACACAAAAGCAGCTGGGGACATGGTGACATGGTGACACAGTGTCAGTAACACCATGGGCGCATGCACACGCACACACATATACTATATATTACCCCCTTTCCCAGACAGGAGTCATCACTTCTTTAAAATACTCACATACAAAAACACAATCCAAATTTCTCAAGTGCCACCTATATACAGTCAGAGGGTCACATTTCTAGCACCATCAAAGCCTATCTCAACCACACACACACACTCTCAACGCAATAGTGTGGGCTTTGCCAGGTTCCAGACGTTTTCAGTATTTAACATGTTTAAACCAAACCCGATCCATCGTGAACTGTATTATTCTTGTCCCAATTTCTCACAAGCATTTCAGTGATGCTTTGGACACGATGATGTGAACAAAATACAGGTGACACTTCAGCTGGGTCAGCTCAGGCGACTGCACTTCAGTGTTTAAAAAAAGTGTGTATTTTCAGTGTGTTTCTACAAGTGTCCCTCAATCATCTGGGCTCTGCACCTTTCCAAGGTTTGATTGTGGATTTCAGACTACAGAAAGTTTGCTGCAAAGATGAGACAGAGTCCACATATTGGGCAGACAAAACCCTTCCACTCCCCCTGTCTCTGCTGCAATACATGATATGGGCCTCTTCATCTTTGACCTGTTGAACCAAGTCATTTCCACCCAACCAGGGACATACCTTGCCCATCTAAACCGCCTTAACGGGCATCAGTAATCCTCTGCTTAGGCCACAGCTTAGAAAGAGGGTATATAAGGGGGGGAGGTGGGGGGAGAGAACTAGAGCAAAACGTGCGGAGGCCCACCAAGTCTGATCTAAAAACTTCCAGAAAAGGAGACACTCCTTGCGCCCGGGCGTCCCTGGAATGCTTCAATAAAAGCCGGAACACGAGATGTGTGATGTATGCGGCCGGCCAAAGGAAGAGAGCCGGGGGAAAGAAAATAAAAGACAAGAGGCCGAGCGCTCGTTTAATTAGCTCACTTGCCCTCCGACATGCTCTTCTGGATATAAGGTTAATGGATTTTATGTCTACAGAGAGACAGAGGCACAGAGAGAGAGAAGAGGGCAATAGACTTAGGAAGAGAAAAGGCAACAGAAATGAGCAATGAATAGGATGATGAGAAGTCCCCATGCATTGGCAATATGACAGTTCTATGGAGCCCGGTGGTAATGGGATCCACCGTTCTCAGTGGACAGCCAGTGAACCTTTTAAACAGCAGCGGGTACAAGACGAGATAAATATTATTTGTCTATGTCACGCACAGTACTATACAGAGAATACGTCCCGGATGCACCAAAGAACTGGGATTAAGTGTTTCGGGGAGGAAGGGCTGAGGGTTAAGACTTTCCCACTGGACTAGTCCTGAGACAGATCTCTCTCAGGGGAGGGATGGCACCCCCGTATTGTCTGACCTTGTCACAAACTTTACCCAGGATCCCATCAGACAGCAGGTTGCGTCTGACCACATGCCATTTTTATCTTTCAAGAGGAAGGATCAGTTCACTCATAATGAATAGGATTGCAAGTGCAAATGAAACACAATTTGATTTCATTGACATGTTCAAAGCATGTCTTAATGTTTGCTCTTCCTTTCATCTTTGGCAAGGTAAGAGGAAACTAGAAATAACCGCCTTGCGGTTGTATGCCTCCGCCAATAAACGTAGTTTTATCATTGCAAGAACAGTCTTTATTTATTGAACATATATAATTAATGTGATTATTAGGTCAACTTAAAGGATTTTGTGTCTGCAAAAGTAAGTGACAGCACTTGCACTTTTTGTAGAATAGGCCAAGATCCTTTTCTCAGCTACAGTGGTAAACAAAACATTATGATGTCACAGTGAAGTTGACCTTTGAACTTTTGGATATAAAATGTCATCACTTCATCATTTTATCCTATTAGACATTTGTGGGAAATCTTGTCATAATTAGCGTATGAATTCTTGAGTTATGGCCAAAAACGTCTTCTCCGTGACCTTGACCTTTGACCACCAAATTCTAATCAGTTCATCCTTGTGTCCAAGTGGACGTTTGTGCCAGATGTAATGAAATTCCCTCCAGGCATTCCTGAGATATCGCGTTCATGACAATGGAACGGACGTGAGGTCACAGTGACCTTGAACTCTGACCACCAAAATCTAATCAGTTCATCTTTGAGTCCAAGTGGACATTTGTGCCAAATTTGAAGAAATTCCCTCAAGGCGTTCCTGAGATATCGCGTTCACGAGAATGGGCTGTCACCGGCGCGGAGGCATAAAGATGAAACTTAAACATGCTGGGCTGGGTCTGGCCTGGGACTTTTGTGACATTTCTTCCCCAACCCTGCCCCAATCTTTCCTCTCTACCTCTACTGTCGAATAAAGGCAAAAATGCCCAAAAAATAATCCTTAAAAAAAAATGCTCAAGATGTCCACAAGCCATTAATTTCTGCAACGCCCAAATCCTTATCTCAGACTTCTGCTGTGCATAAGCAGAGCTCAATGTGCCTAAGTATGGAAAGATTCTGTAATGACATTTTCGTGAGGGAGGGAATATAGAGAGCAGCCCGTTTAAACAGTTTGGAATTACAATGTCATTTACTGATTTACCTTTTAACCTCATAGGTTTGTCAAAACAAACCATGATGTCTGTGCTCTCAGTGGGCAATGCACACCAGACATACCACAAAATAAAACAAATCACTATTTATTTGAGTAATTTTGTTATAAATCAGTTCAGAAGACTTAGGTTTTTAGTTTTATTTGGTAGCTGGTAGACTAATGTTGATGGTGCATTTGGACACTTCTGCTTTTGCATCGGAACGTCTTGGTCTTGCTGTGTATGCGTTACAACTTCCTGCTTGACAGGATTCTATTGTTTGTTTTTGATGTTGTGTTCCTATATATGGAAGCTGGCACGGAAGCTAACAATATGTCCCATCCGAAAAACACTTGAGAGCTATGCGCCCACGTGATGTGATACCCATGTTAAGGACAAACGTGCAACAGATGCCTTCGTCTGTGCGGCGGCAACTCAAAGACAAAATGTCAACATGCTCAGTGACATGAGACATTGCTTATTAGCACTTAGATACTTCTAAAGGTTATCGTCTCCCTATATCTTACAAATGAACACAAGCTACTGTCTCCGACGTGAAATACAAGCCAAACCAATGAGGTGCAGATGGAAAGCCTAAACCTTCAACACACCTTTGAACCCTTTGCTTCTGGAGAGAGAGAGGGGAAGAAAGCAAAATGTAGGTCATTCAGTTGTTCTTCCCAGGTCCTTCGATGTGTAATACGAACTGGGCCAGTTTTGGACCAGATCAAGGGGAGGCTAAGTGGCTCCTGAGAACCCACCTGTTGGTCCGGACACACACCACTGTTAGCGGCGCTAAGGTGGATTAGCGGTAAACTCGCCCCAGCCTAATACACAATGTCGGACCGCGACATGGAGAAAAGACTTCTACTGCTTGCTTGATAGTTATTTATCTCCTATACTTATTTTTCTGCAAGCGAGGTACTAAGGAGGTACTCCAAATATAATCAACCAATATTAAGAAGAGAAGCTTTTGTGATCAATAAAAATTCACGTTGGTTCAGAGTAAAATACCCCCAGAAAACATGGACGTTCTTCTATGATAAAACTTTATGTTATTAACATAGAACTAAGTGAAAGATGGAATATGTAATTCTTTCTTTTTGATTAAATTATGTCAAGGGAATAATACATAAACTTTGCAATCTCACACGCAGTGCATGAAAAGATTTGACAGAGGCGAAGCACACAGGAATGGCTCCCCACACTCCTTTTCTCCCACTTTTCTTCCCTGGTTATGTCTGTGTCTCTGTGTGTTATGCTCGGCCGCTGCTCGTAAATGAACGTGTTATGAGCGTACATCGGAACATGAACTTCGGTGGAGACAGAGTCGAGAGTCGAGAGCATACCAAAGAAATCCACACCGCTCTTTGCCCCTCTTGCCCAGACCACCACATCACGTGCCCCCTGCCAAGGGAAAGTCCCTGAAATCAGAGGGGCCTGCTACTTGCATCCAATATCTAACTTTAAATCCCACTCAAACATACATAGACCCATTTGCCTGAATTTGAATAGGAGATCAGTCATCCACATAATATTCCCCGGTTCACTGTGTACTCACTCAGTGCAACTGCAAGATACAGTGAATGTCCCTAAAATGTGAATGTCAGTTTCATTTTCTACTTTCAAGGTATTCAATATTATAACAATGACCTTAAGTGACAAGTAGGCCTAAATAACTTCCTCTGTAGTCGCACATGAAAAGACAAAAAAAAGGAAGATGGTGAAGGAAACCTTTGTAGCTCAAATCTCTTGAAGCTCATAACAAATAAAATGTACAATTCAGCTTGTGGTGCTGAGAAAACGTATCGCTTCAAGATGTGAATCCTAGCAGACAAATGCGGCCGACCAGGAAATGTGAAACACAAAGGCAGAAAACCACGGCAACAATTTTAGGCTTCTGTGAAGGGCACAGCATTGGCTTCTTCCTGTGTTAAACTGATGAGTATTATCACACCAGAATAACTCCCTCATAACACGACAACACTGTGGACAACACCGTGACCCCTAGCAGCCTTCTGTGCTGGAAAACTGTAGAGGGGATGAGAGTGAGTTTCTTTCTACTTTTATGCCTGACAATGCAAAAGTAACAGAGAAGAGCTGAACACTGAGACAGAGTGAGAAAGAGAAAACGAGACAGCATTTGCATACGCCCATCAATGCGTGTGCTTTTTTGTGTTCCTTTGCATGCTTTTTTTTCTCCTATCGATAGTGTTTGCCGGTTTGTGTGTACCCGTCAAAGCTTGCAGCCGTCATGACGGGTTGACCCAGCCAAGAGCCCCTGCATTGCCAGCTAGGGGATCAACACCTTAAAGTGCGGGTGAGGGGGGACAACAATAGCCCCCACTGGCCCTGGGAGAGGGGAGACAGTTCTGCTGGTGTGGTGCTAATAGGCCACTCACAGCAGGAAATACTGTACTGGCTACAGTGACCTACATCTCCCACTGAGGCGCTTTCTGCATGAGTGAATCAGCTCCGTGGCCGCAAATGTCGTTGGGTTATGAATGAATTATCTAGAACGTACTGGTGTTCACGAAATGTATACGGAGGATACATTCAGTCTCAAAGTTATTAGACATTGATATAGCATTTGAGGAGAGAATGGTGTGACTGACTTCACGATGACAGATACAGACTTGAGGAATTGACAAATATGCTATTCAAGTGGGCTAAGTCTATTGCTCTCTATTCACTGTTGAGAAATATTTTAATTAAATGGTTACAGACACAGAGGAGCTGCATCTTGACCTAAGACAAATGACAAACACTTCCAGATCTGGGCCTTTGAAAAGTGCAGTCCCAATGCTGGGATTACCAACAACTTAACATAGCCTACATGCCAATGAATTAGGTCATCGATTATGTCTCAGTGCATGTTAGCGACACGTTTTTATATCCAACCTCTGCATTCTGGGATGACTGGCGACTGGGAGCAAAGAGGAGAAAACCATTAAATAAAGCCACATTATCTCCCTGGTGAGCCTAGCTGAAAGTTGAGCCCGGCCCACTGCCGCGATGGCAGATCTCAGTTATAAAGGAACACTCTGAGCCGTTGTCCATGTCACCACCAGGTCAGCCACAACCACAACAGCGACCGCGACGGAAAATACACATGGAAAACTTCACCAGTGGCTTTATAAATACCCCGGCAGGTCTCTGCACTCTGTTCTGTTTGGTGACGGGCCTCATTAGGGCGGATCACAACCCCAAAGCCCCTGATTGAGATGGGCAGCAGCTGTCCAGTGGAGGGGAAGCAGACTGGGCACCCGAGTGGCGTCAATAGGACGACGCAGTACCAGCCTCCCATCTGAGACTAAACACTTGGGTAATAAACTCTGAAGCGGGACTCTTGTACTCATTTGGAAGACGTATTTTGAGTTGATGCCATAACTGCATTCAGTAATGAAATGGGGGCAAATATTTGGGAATGGTAATTGAGTTGAAAATCTATTTAGTTCACTTCTCATAAACATCAGTGGTCTGAGAGTTGGTTGAAGGATTTTGGCTGAGGTTGATTTTAAGACTTCTGGAGCAGCACCAAACGATTTTGATCATTTTTTTGTCATTTTGTTCCTTCAGAACAGACTGTTCTGGTCAGAGAAAAGGAACGGGTTTGCCTGTCGAATCTCTGAGCTGAACTACACAGAACAAGGACATTATGAGGCGGTCCACGTTCACACTATCACTCTGTCACTTGTAGCCCCAGAGACAACCCAAAACTCAGTCCAAGGCCCCAGCGGCACAGTAAGAAAGCCTGGCTTTTCTCAAGTGTGTGCGTCTTCCAGCAGAGGAAGTATCCCGAAATTCAAATTCCTCTGCTCCCCACTGCACTGAAGCACAGGGTCAACAAGCACTTGGGGGATAGGCAAATGTTTACCCTCCTTTTCAAACAAATCACTTTATTAATGCAGTCGCTACGTTCTGAGATAGCCATGTCACTTCTGATTTAGCCATAGTCTCGAAACACAGTGATATTCAAAGAACTGTCTCCAAACTGGCTTAAGCTTTTAGTGAAATCAAGTTCTTCAAGTGGCTTTATGTGAGGTATAGCACATATAGAAATATCACAGATGACTACAGTTGGGTGTAAAAAGGTAATGAATCTCCTCATGCCTGTCTTACTACATATATGTGTCAATGTAATATAAGTTGAAGTTATGTAAAGCTTATGCTAAATGGAGGTCCTGTATCTGAGATCATCTTGCAGACGCATCACTTGAGAACTGGATGTTCCTCGCAGCCAGAGGGAAGGGCTTTGTTTGTTGAAACGCCAAACAAGCTAAATACACAACACCATTAAAACAGGGGGAAGACCACGTTCACAGTGCCGCTCAAGCGAGCCCTGTTGCAAATCACTCTCGTTCCCTTCCCACTTGTATCGCGTCTGTTCTGCTGATTGCATATCAGCGCATGTATTTGTATGCTCAAGGAGTGACAAGGCAAATTGTTATTCTTATGGTTCTTACAACTTTTTGCCTGAATTGTGCCTGTGTTTTAAATCGTGCTCAATTTGATGCATACAGCAGTGTATGTGAGTAGATTTATGATGCTGCACACTGATGAAAACAGCCACAATGAGGTTTAATAAGTTCAATAGTAAAAAAAAATTATAACCGAGACGAATGCTATGACCACAAAGGCCTGAAAGATGTCATTTCACTTCAACTAAAGCCAACTGTGAGTTCAATGTGAGTTCCAACACGAGCACAAAACCAACTCTAAACCATGACCTCCAATTAAGCTTTCCATGTGCAAAATCATGTGCCGACTGGTTATCTAACGTAGCCAAATTCATCCTGCTCTTTCTTCCTGGATAGGATAAGTTCCTGGAACAAGAAGAAACACCAGCTTGCTTCCCTAAATGATCGGTCATTTGGAAGGCAACACAGGATTCCTATACATTTTCCATTTCAAAATTACATACTTTTTCCTCTAACTTACTTTCTGCACTACATTTGAAGATGCTGGTTGGTGTTCAATTTGATGGTAGCTAGTAGTGGGTTCACAAATATGACTGCCAACTATGACATATCTAACTATCTGATTATTATTCTTCACAGAAACAAAGATCATGATTTGATGAATGACAGGAGGTCTACAATTACATAATATGTTTAATCATATCTGGATCACTTAAAAAAAACGCTTTTCTAGTTTCCAGACCTGCTCAGGAACTCTGACAGGATCCATTTAAGAGGTCAAAGGTGATTAAGTGCTCTCACAAGCGCTTATATACACCAAATGGCATACTTATGTAACAATCCTCCATCACAGATCTCCTCTTTCATTCTTCACACCCAAAGCCCGCCTCCCCAAACCCCTCGCCTGTTCTTTTGAAGACCCTACATCAGCAGGGAGCTGCTTGACCTCCCTCCCCCTAAAGAAGAAAAACTGTCTGCAGACGCAATACACCAAATGGTAAACCTCATTGCTTTAGTCTCACCACCTGACCTCTAGCCGCCCGGTAGGAGACAGGTTTTGAACCCCAAACTGTTTCCCTAACTATAGCCATGTCTGGAATATTCATTACTGGAACAAGAAATCCCTTCATTAGTGAGATTGTCACACTCATATATGCACGTGCGCATGCCTGTACATCTGTCAGCACACACTTGTCACTCCTAAGCACACGCAGCACTCAACAACGGAACCTCATTTTTGTTTGTGCAAACATCCGGCTATTTAAATAATCCTATTATTATTATCATACTACATATTATTATTCATAGATGCAATGAATCATGGGCATTGCAAGTTCTGAGAACCCTAATGTGTTTCTCAGAACTTGCCAGCACTGACAGTTTTTTGAAAACTACATCACCCATTAATACCAGGCTTAAGCACCAGCTTAATACATCACAGCACCCAAAATAAACATAAAACAAGCATTTATTTAGACGGATGTTGATTTACCTGGGCAGGCGGCCCAAATATAATCAATAGTATACGGGAAAGACTGTATACACCTACATGTACACATACAAACTCTTGTTCTCCCTGCCTGACACCAAGACCCAATGAAAAGGCAGATGACCTTTCCAGCGGGCCAGCTGGGAAATGGGTAATGCGGTCATGTCTCCTGCCACTGTATTAACTCACTGCTATCTCTGCATCCACTACATTTCATTGTCCACAGGGAGGGAAGGCCGACATCGGCCCTGGGCCCACTCTGCTCCGTCGAGCTGTTGTTGTGGAAAAGGGCAAGCATGCGTTCGCCTTATTATTCAATTTATATCCCCACTTTATTTTCAGGAGCTGCTCAGCACTTGTAAACAGACAATCATAAATGCTAAACAGCTGACTGAGATAAGGTTTTATTACTTTCTTCATAGTCTAACAGGAAAGGCGAGGATGTGTTGGATATATGGAAATCTACACCAGTTTTGAGGCTCTGTGAGTTCCTTCACATGCATTTTTTAATTATATTCTGTCAATGTTGGCTGTGAAACACCATCTCCAAATTTAATATTTTGTGCAAACAGCTGAATGTGCAAAAACATTGAGAAAATAAATATTTGATATTAACATTATATATTTACCTTATGCAATTTGTCATGAATTTCACTACACACCGTGCAGAAGATTAACGTGAACAGGTCAAGATTTGCATTTGTGACAGCTTAGGGGGCATCCAGTGTGTCTCACATTCCCTTACAGGCAGGTAACCTGACAGCAGCGGATGTGTCAGCCGAGGCTATTTGCTCTGGATAAACATGCCTCCAACAAAATGTGACGATACAATGGCAACTCCTGCATCTAACAACGAAGACTCCTTTTGCTTTTTTAGTCAAATTCTTAATATTGGCCCTCGGCACTTCACCTTAACAGTTCAGTTTAAATACTACTTTGTTTCTGGAGCACAGTCAAGACAGAGAGAGCAGACTTAGGCTATTACACACTCTCCAACAGCCTTCCAATGGGGCTCGACTTGGAGAGAATTCTTTCTACCCCGACAAGTAAAAAGCAGAAGAAAGCTTATCGTGAACCATAAACAAATCTGTTCACTTTATGCGCGTCAAAATAGATCAGCGTGAATGTCATTTTCCAACTCTTCGATCATATTCCTGCCATTTATTACCAAAGAATGCCTCACCATTGTTGCACCTATCGTTAGTCTATGGGCTTTTTTTTTTTTACCTCAGGCACATGCAGCTGCACAGACTATGTTACTGTCTGGCACTGAAGGATTTATGAGGTTTTGTTAGTCCTCGACTTTATGATAAATAAAGGCAATTGGTTTTCATAGCATGTGCAGAGGAGCCCAAGGAAAATCAGACGAAGCGGCCTACATCTAAAGTGACATAACACCATTAACCACCATCATACTAATAGGTTTCATCCCAGGCTTACTACATCAGTGACATGAGGTTATACTCGTCCAGACATCACAGACACCATCAGACTCAATCAGGTGGGTTAGTGTAGCCTTGCTCTGAGTCTAAGTTTAATTTATTGATAAGATAGCCGAGAGCATTTTCTACACATTTCATTGACATCCCCATAATGAAATATCTCTTCACTGCATGGGCCTGAGCAAATTTTAGATGGGCCTTGATTTCCCAATACCTTGATTTATATAACCTTGGCAATTAAGGTACCCTCCATGTGCAATGTGCCTGTTAAATCAACAGCTAGGTCAATATTCCCTGAGAGAAAAAGAGTTGCCACTGGCCACATATCCCTTTCTCATCAGGCATGGGCAACAACTGGGTCACACACACAACTACAAAAAGGTGAGTAAACTGTGACCTTCAGGCGGTGATCATCATAAGTCAACACACCCACCAGTATAAACAATTAGACTTTCAGAGAAGCAAGAAGGCATGCTTCTTCTCTTAAAGGGGACCTATCCTCTTACAACTTACATAGGTTTGATGCTACTTACTAGGATGAACGCGTTTATGAATTTACCCCATAAAGATTGGGCTAAAAAGATGGATCAGCTGTGTTTTGGGTGGCTTTTCCCTCCACTACATCCCTGGTTCTGCATGATTCGCACCATTACAGTAAATACTCCTGCCTGCCCTCTGTGAGGATGCATCGGGTATTCCAGTCATGCCGGCATTCCTCAGCAATGTACAGGAGGGAAGAGGAGGGGGGAAAGGTGACTGTCGACGAAAAGGCACGAATCTCCCTCTCTCTCTCTCTTTCTGCTATCAGTCTGCATGAAGCACTGCGCTGGGCTTTCCCCCGGCATTCCCCGGGAAAGCGATGGTGTGCCGGTGTCGGGGGGAGGTAAAAACATGCGTGGATATAATTTGGAGACACTTGTATCCGACATGAACTGCGCTTACCTGTGTTGGCTACATTTGCAGCATCAGACGAGTGGTTGGGTAGATCATTCGAGTAAGTGCACTCCAAGCCCAGTACCGCATAGATGACGAGTCCACGTAGCAATAGATTCACTACCTTGTGGATGGTGTAACTCATGGTGGAAATGAGTTGAAATCTAATAATTCGTATCCGTGGAGCGGGGGGGAAAAAATGGGAGATTTAATGGGGAAAAAAGGGGGCAATCCCGGAAAATGTAAATTATGTCAAGATTGGACTGGACGCACAACAATGAGCAGTCACCAGATTTCAGCCTTTTTGGGCAGAAGTAACAAATGTGTCGTGTCAAGAAAAAAAAAACACACAGCTGGAATATGCACCAAGTTAAAAAAAAAAAAAAAAAATCCCGCAGTAGACTAGTTTGAAGAAAAGCCTAGATCTTTGCAAACCTACCGGCTAACACACCAAACAGAGGCAGTCATTGTTATTGCTACAGTACCTTAGAGGAACAGGGAAAACATCTGCTAAATAATAGTTGTGCTGAAGGTCATCAGGAAGCCAAATTAGTTATAAGAAGACCAAAAAAAAAACTCGTATGGGTTGGCTGGCTGTTCCAGTGGGGTGTCAAGCGTCAAGCGATCCCCCCCATGCCTTTGACATCTGATTTTATAACATTAAAAACGTAGCTTAACCTAGAAAAACAACCGTCTGGTTAATATAGAGAACTTCTAAGGGAAAGTGCACATGCAGCCTATTTGAAGGAATCCCCTATCCAAAACAAAACACAAAGGCAAAAACAGGCACAAAAAAAACCCTCTAGTGTCTTGCTACCGTGGAAATCCGTATAGGGCTATCAACCGCAATAGCAAGTGCTGTATTAAATCCTTATGTAGGCCTGTGAGGTGGAACAAAATAGTCTCTGTACTTCCACGTACAGTATGCAAACACCGGTGATAGCTTCAGCATATTGAGCACGCAGTGTCTCGTAGGTCCGCCTCTTCACACGAAAGTAGCAAATCCCGGTGCATCAAAAAATAAAAGATTCGCGTCTTCCTCCGTTGCTCTAATCCTGCTCCGACCTATATCAGTCGCACACGACATCCGCCTACTTTCTAAATGAAGTTTTCAGTCAGGTTTTCATGGCGCGGTGTGATACCGTGTCCTCCTGTCATATCAACGGCTCGCCGGCTGATGCAGAAGGAAGGGGGAGCCGAGCCTCGGGCCGGAAGTCAGTATGCAAAATCGCTTGACATCGGGAGGGGGGGACAGGACATTAATTTCGTCCCCCTGCTGTACACAGGCCGCCACTCGCGCGACGACACCGCAGGGATTTGTTGTTCCTTTGGGGGCAATTCTGCGTGGTTTGTCGGGCTGCGGCGCATCACATCCCCGGCTACTCAGACAGTAGCATATGTGGCACAGCTCACTGGCACCGGGCTTTCTGGCCGAGGTGAACGGGTCTTGAACTGCATCCAAAGCGGAGGAATTTCCCCCCGAGAAACTTCGGGGTGTCTCTTTTTCTGGTCACGGTGACGCGGATGCTCCCCGGCTCATTGTTCTCCACTTCCCCTCACCGGGCCAGCCAAGTTTTCCTCCTTGCTGAGCGCCGCCATTGGCCAGAGTGTCCCAACATGGCAGAGTGTGATTGGCTGCTCCACACAACACTTTTAGTCCGTTTTGAAGGTGCCAAGCGCGGGAAATAGTAATGTTAAAGGATAATACCGGTGTTTTGTTTTATTTAAGTTTGTGCTAATCGTCCAGGTTGCCTTTCTGCTTTATATTATTCCTGGTTTGTCTGCATACAGTTAGGGTAGTTGGAGATGTCAAGGCTCATTTTCCTACCATCAACAATCCATTTCCTGCCATTCAGTTTTGTGCAGTATGATAAACATCTTTCACAGACTTCAAAATTAGATAATCCATCACAGTAAACCAATGCTGTAACCATGTAGGCCTAGTCAACACTGGAGAGGGTCTAGATAATTTCCCCCAGATAATTAAGACTATAATGCATCATCCCAACTTTTATGCATAGCTTGTTCAATTGGATGGTAATTAACGATTATTATTAGCCTACCTACTAGTATGAATGATAATGATTATTTCAGAAGATGCTCCATGGCTGTCTGCCACAGAATAGTAAAAAATAAATACAATTATTAACCATAACATTGGAGACGATTTAATCATATCTGAATATTAGGGGAGGTACGTCCCCCTCAGATGTATATTATGGTTACGGCTGCAGTAAACCTGAAACTTTAATTTGTTTTTGTTTTTTTTAAATCAAAGTTTGTTTTATTTCATTGTGTCCGAGTTGAGTGATTTCATATGAATACACACATTATGTTACGCTCTGCTTAATGTCAATCCCCTGACACCCACAGGAAGAAATGTAAGTCTCTGCCAGGAAATAAGGAACAAGGAAATTATCCCTCAAAAACATGTTGCCATACAGGATATGTTAGGATATGTTGGCCGGGACAGCGATTCATTTCAAGCCAGGTGTGACACCTTAAAGTTTGTATTTTAAAAATGGCAAAAAAAATGAATAGGCTAAATGTTAAAAAATCTAATTCCATACAGCATGCATTGCAAAATTATTGGGGGAAATGTAAACTAGACGTAGGCCTACACAGTATTAAATGGGCTGCAACTCTAAATGACACTGGCATTCTCCTTTAAAGCCAGGGGCTCCCAAAGTGGGTGTTCAGGGGCCCCCCATGCAGAATAAAGAATAAATAGAAATTCCTTCCACTATTAATTAGGTGTTAGCAGAATGAGCAAATGTGAGAGAAAGGATGACAATTTAGTTCATAGGTTTCACTATCCCCACTGTTTTCTCCCCAATTACAGCAGACTGTTAGGCAATTAAGAGTAAAGTCAAATCTGCAAAAATCGTCTTAGATGGCGTAAAAATATATCTTTTCAAATGAGGGTGTAGTCTTGTGTGTATCTATTTTGGGGTCCTCTGCATTAAAAGGTTTGGGAACCCCCTGCTAAAGTAGGCCACAGATGCCAGGTTGGTAAGATTTTGTCTGAGGAACCTGCATCTGAGAAGATTTCTGTTGTTGGACATGATTTGGACTGGAGGTGGGGAGCTTGAAACCTCAGATCAAGATTTACATTCCCATATCTCTCACTGTCCAAACCTCAACCTTTTTGAGGGAACCCCCTCAAAAAGACCCCTTTGGTCCCTGGTACCAAGTTTGGAAACCACTGGGCTTTTCACACAGCACATTCTTAGCCTTGGGTTATCTTAACCCTGGGCTAACAGTTGGCCCAGGGTTAGCTTAACCCCTGTTCACACACAGACATGTAACCCATGGCTAACTCTTAGCCCAGGGCTAAGCACTGTGTGTAAAGCCCTTTAGCTCTTGTTGATTATTATGAGGTGGACGACAATCATGTAAAGACTAGACCTAGACTGTAGGCTTTAAGTGCCATCAGTTCATAGTCTATAGGGCATTCAGAGCATCAGTGGTCCATGTGATTCTCCAAAATAAACACTCAACTGTGCCAAAATTAGAGCTTATATTCTATGTCATAAAGCCATGATTTTAGACACATTTTTGGAAATACCTAGAGAGAGGGTCATCATCAGGAAAAGGTTAAGGTTTTCACTTATAGAAAACATTTGGGGGTTTTTTAAGATACCAGTTTGTGAACATGTCCTGTGTTTCACATCCTGTAAACTGTTTCGGTCAGTATACAATAAGTATGTTTTAGGCTTTATGTGAAGCTTGGGTTCTGGCCACAACTTCCCTTACGAATTCACTGACAAGGTGTTTTACCATGTCAGTTCTGTTTATGAAATCTTGAATGACAACTTAATCTGCTTATTCTAAACAAATATTTTGCTTGCACTAGAGGTACAGCCATACATTTTCTCATATTGCTTCTCAAATATTATTCTGAGGATTTCTTCTGACGCTTTTCTTAAAACCTTTTCCAATTTTCCTTTTATCAGCTATATCTCTCAAAAAGTGATTTTATCAGCGTGTATTTGTAGTATAACTAATCTAAAAAAGTAAAACACCTAAAAAGTCAACATCATTTATATTTCTATTGGCTTAAAAACAACACATGAACACTGTCTATTTAATTGCATATAATTGTAATCTGGCACCCTGGAGTGGGTGGACCATAGATAAAAAGGGCTGTAGTTCTTTTTATGGGATAAAATTTTTTGATAGGTTGGAAATCCGCTCAAGTTAGACGGGTCCGTCAAACATTTAACCTCATAGTTGTTGTGTCATTTTATATCCCAAGTAATGACAGCACAGAGCCAAAACATCAAACAATGTGCCGCTGTCCTAATACACTGTAAGGGGGCACAGAAGTAGATGGCTACCCGATACTGCTATCTACAAGAAATCTTTCAGCGATGGCCAGCCTCAGACTGATGATGGACAGAAGGCACATCACCCTGCAATGCAACACATCAGCCACCAGGAGGGACTGGTGTTTGGGTGAACTATACAGTAGGTAATGGTGGCTTCAGGAGGTACAGACTGCTTGGGAGGCCAAAGGAGGTGCATGACTGATAAAAGAGTCAGCCGTGGGAGTCCTGGTAAACAGGTGGCAGATGTAGCGGGAACCATCATGAGAGAGGGAGAGAGAAAGAGAGAGAGAGAGAGCGAGGGACGAAAGAGAAGAGCAGCATAATTCGATACGAGCCCACAGAGGGGGCAGCGGGGAGGAAGGCAGCCAACAACGAGGCAGGAATACAGCAGATGCTTGAGGAAGGCTGCGGGGGCCGACTATCAAGTGCCTCAATGCTGCTACCTGTCAGTTACCCATTCTGCCTGCTCAGGTTCGACGCCTGTGGTGAGCTGCCAGAGTACAGTACGCCCTGTCCAAATATTTATCCTATCACATAAGTGGAGTGATATTCTCTTAATGGGCATGCATGATCAAACACTTACTGCAGTAAGATCAAATAAAGCTGCAAAACAGATTCAATGTCCAAGAGTCTTGGTTTGATACTGTGTGCTGGAAGAAAAAATGACTGTCAGGTAATGAATAAATGTTGAAGAGACAAAACTGTTTATTTCAGTTCAAAACTCAGTTGTGTTATTTGAGGGTGTAATGACCATTTGCTGGACAAAAGACTGATATTGGCATTGATTGGCAAACAATACATTAAAATTAAAAAGACAAAACTGCATTTGAATGCATTCCAATCAAAGGTCACACATTATAATGCAAATACATTGTACAAAATATGGATTGCAATAATAAATCAGGGCTGCATAAATTAAATATAAAGCACAATACATAAAATAAATGTTCATAAAGTAACAAAATAAATACTGGGAATGGAGCTAATTCTTCCCAGAAGAATGCAGTCATGAGCTGTTTCCTAATATTTCATTTATGTACAAATACAGCAGCTTTAAAAATGTATCAGTACAGTAGTTACAGATTAATTCAGCTTGTGGCTTTTGACTATTTCTCTCAACGCGCTGGTGCAGGACAGCGCTTCCAATCTTCTCATTCATCAGCAATAGCATTATCTAATAGCGTTATAACAAGCACCAGCTACAGAGCAGAATGAATTGCAAGATCTAATTAACACTTCATTAGCCAAGCTCAAAGACATTAATGTTGTTCTCTCGCACGCTGCTATCACAATACAATTACTGCTTCATGCAACTCATCTAATGAGCTTCTCAGCTGATCCAAGCATTGGTGCATATCATCTTACTTGCAGGGCATATGGCTTAGGGAGGCTAGCTTAGCCTCGCTCGTCTGCGGCTATACTTACATACTGTGTAATATCTAATAACATGATACAGGGTATACACTATTTATGGAGCATGTGTGCTGAGGGGGATTTGGCTTTTTGCTTGACCTCCTGCAAGACTAATTGATGCAGTATGGAATGCATGTAGTGTATATGGTATTCCTTGGTTATTCCACATATTAGGCTGACTGACATTTCTTGGTAGATGATGGATGGTGTTGGCATGGGTATAGCGTGGCAAAGTGGCATTTTTGTGGTGTCTCTTTATCCCCCGAGTCGCACGTATCGTACGTATCTGCACTCACGTACACACATACCCACACAGACACCAGGGGCCTCAGATGGCCGTGGCAAACAGGAAGATCTGGATGAGCGGCATGACCTTCAGAGTTGAGAGGTCGGCGAGGACGGCCTGCGGTGTGGTTGTCAAACAAAACGCAAATCACAAACCTATTTTGTCGTCAACGTTCACACCCCGCACCCCCACCCCCCACCAACCAAGCAACCTTGCCTTTGCCCACCAAGCCCTAAAGCACTTGAGAAGGACTATAAAGTCCCCCCCACCCACACCCTCCCCACCCCCTCCACCTCCAAGAAACATATTTCAGGGTTTAAAAAAAGAACCACAGTGAACCGCATGCATATTGATGATGCAGGATCCTTGGGAAACGACAGTCCACACATAGGAATATGCTGTTCCCCACCCTGGCCTTTTGGGATTGGTGGAGATTAAATTTAGGGACCCTATCATGTATAGAGAGGGGGTCTAATATTTCAACGCTGGGCTCGGGGCTCTAAAAATAAGATAAGGAGCACCGTGTTATGATATCTTCTCTCCGCTGGGCCAGGTGGTAAATGAGCAAGCAAATAGTGCCGGCCAGCATCTTAGACCATCAGGTCAGCCTGACGCCCCATGCGTCACATCGTGGATTAACCCCCTCAGAGGGAGGGAAGGAGAGAGTCAGGGAAGAGGAGAAGGGGAGAGAGAGTCGCAGGTCATCATATGGCTTACTCTCGCTCGCAGTCATATGATAGCTGGACCACAGTATGGGAGCTGGTGCGCTATACAATACATGACACGAGTCTCATGTGTCCAAGGCATGCACAAGAATTACATTACCAGTTACTGTAATAATGCCACATGAATGACAGTGCAGAACCTGCTGTAGCATGTTCTCTCAGTAAAAGCGATTTGTTGTGCCAAGTTTGCATGCATCTTTCAATGTTATTGACATGATTCTGCGCAATAAAATGGTTTTTAATCATGTGTCGTATGGTTGGTCCATGTTAAGCAAACAGACACATGATGGGCTTTATATACTAACAGCCCTGTTCTTTTTCAGTGAAGCAGTGTCTGGAGGTGGTGGTGTTTGGGAGTCTAGAGGGAGGTGTTGGGGAAGAGGGGGGCACACAGTCCTGGGTAAGGGGGTAAGGATTCTTAAGTGTCCAGCCAGCGTTTTTTCAGACATGTGCATGCAGAAGACTGGGTTACTGGTACTGGCTGGTCATCAACGGCTATTTACAGCCTTCCAGGGCTATGTGGGGGAACAGGGGAGGAATGGAACCAGAGTTTCACACACACACACACACACACACACACACACACACACACACAGACATGCACAAGTCCAGTGTGAAACAAACTTACCTCAGCTGAGGCCAGTGACGTCACCTCCATCAGGTTCTCGGCACGGAAGGCGAAGACAGCAGCTGCTAGGACTGGGGGAGGTGTGTGTGTGTGTGTGTGTTTGTGTGTGTTTGTGTGTGTGTGTGTGTGGTGGGAGGGGGGAAAGGAAGAGGGAGACAACAGAGAATACAGGAGGACAGGATACGTGAAGGAGAGGAGTGAGGAGGAGGATGGTATAAGGGGAGAGAGAAGGATAGGACAGAGAGGGCGGAGGTAAGAGAGATTTAAATTAGGAAGGGAAAGGTAAGGAAGAGAGAGATAGGAAAGAGAGAGGAGGATATGATTGATACAGTGAGGGAGAGGAGAAAGAGGGGGATATGATTGATGTGGAGAGCAGGGGAGAGAGGGAGAGAAAGAGGGACAGGATATGGGAGAGAGATGAAGAAAATGAGAAAATGAGAGGAAAGAGGTCTGTCAGATCACAACAGTGTCACATGAAATATTAAGGCCATTACAGCAGAGTTTCTAGCTGAGTGAGAGTGCAGTATCGGCCTACCTGCAACTATCTCCAGCGAGTCGTAGCCCAGGATTCGGTCCCAGAGCAGGAGGAGCTGGTCAGTGGACAGATAGCCAGAAAAGGCCCGCACCATCCACTTGAAGGCTATACGCAACCTGGGGACAAAATCATCAAGTTTGTTAGTAGAGTCAACACATTAAACAAGGCTTCTAGAGCTGGAGATCTTCAGTAAGCAAAAATACTCTCCAAAGAACTGACCGTGAGAATTTATAAGATGCATACATTTCTTAAATATGAACTCGACAACACATCTTATGGCTTCACAAAGTCACTGCCCCATTCATTGTCAATGGAGCAGCTCCTGATTTTACATCCCAGTGAAATTCAAGGGTTTTCTCTCCGATTTGTAGCTTTAGGGAAGAGTGGTGCAAGTTCACAAACACTGGCTGAACTCCTGAGGAACAGAAATAACATATGTGAATTCTTAAAGTGGGTGGCATTCCCCTGTAATTTATAAAGGCCTATTGGTATATATTACTGGTAACTAATTAGTATATAGTTATTGGTAAAAACCATGTTTAGCTGTTGCATCTTGTGTTATACAACATATATACTGTACTGAACTATACTTACTTACTTAATCCTCTTCATTCCCTGTGGAACATAAGGCTGCGACTATCATCCTGTTACAGAAACTGCGTACTGAACTATATTATACTGTATTATTACACTTTGTACCATACCATCTTAAATTTTAGTAAATGTAAATAAAGCAGGCAATATCTACACAAAAATAAGAATTAATATTAGAGTAACAGTAGTTTTGGTCATATTGATAAAATAACAGCCACTATTCCACATATAGAAAACCTGCTTTTTGCTGCTGATCACCATATGAGCCCAGTGTTCTGTGTCTTCAGTGTGAGATTAATGTCTCATACAATGCTGCTTATTGATGGTTTCATTTTGTGGAAACGCCCACCTATAGAAAGAGGCTGTTTGTTTACTTGAGCACTTTTCAGTCTCCATAAATACACCTGGTTTCATATAGAAGAGACTGTGTTTTCAGTAATCCACCACAAGATGGCATTACCTCCTAAAATATGTTGTGTGTGTCTGTGGGTGTGTGTGTGTATGGGTGTGTGTGTGTGCGTGTGTGTGTGTGTGTGTGTAAATATTATATAATCTTACAAAACTTACAAAAAACTGAAACAGACAGAAAATGTTAACTGTTTAACAGATGTATGAAATAAGGAATGTGTATTTTCTCGAAACTAAACCCATAGGGTTTTATTATTAGTGATAGTGTGTAAAGGCCTTCAACCAAGATAAGTACACTGAATTTACTCCATGGCAATATACAGTATTCTCTCAGGATTTACCATTAAAGACAGACACAGTCCCACTGAAAAACAAAGTGTTCAAGATCAAAGTCAGATTTCCATAGCAATGGAAATTAGTCTCACAAAACATCTCCCTAACATGTTGGGACCTGATTTCAGTTTACCTGACACCCTGTTGTCTGCTATCCATCTAACAGTTTGTTGTAGAAAAAGAAGGTTCCCATACACACCTACCACCTGCATTTTTTACAGTTGACTGTATGGGCGACATTTCAGTCATTCAGATTTTCTCATGATCTTTCTCAAGAAAGAAACCCTGTGTTAACCTGCTTGCAGTTGCTCAGTCCTGCTGATCAAATGAAAGGGGAGGGAAGAGTATCCTTCCAATGATACTGAATGCATACTAACTGAATCAGTTGTGAGCCTCAATAGTATCTCCAGATTCACAATATTTACATGAATCGATCCTTCTAACCTTGACGTCTCTATGGACAGATGTGGTCCCACAGTTGACAGCCATAATGGCCCCATGGCGGTCAACTATGGGACAAAGGGTTGGTGATGAAGCGGCATGCAGGCTACTCACGGCTGTGCCCCAATCTGTCGGAGGTGGTAGAAGAGCTGGGGGAGGTGGGCCTGGAGCAGCCGCTCAAACTGCAGGCACAAAGACACTATACCCTGCAGGAGCAACATACGCATGCATGTAAAGTACACACATACACGTACAGACACACATATGCAAATGAACACACAGACGTTCACATGCCCACCAGACACCATAACATCCAATCCCATAAAACAACACACAAAGAGAATATTCCTAATGATAATGACTTAGAAACCTAATAAAATCTGGGCATTTAGCACATACGCACACACAGATATATACAGTATATACACACACACACACACACACACACACACACACACACACATTCCTCAAGGCGTGTGCTTACCGAGAGAGAGGAGGAGATGGAGTGCAGTCTGAAGAAGTAACGGATGTACATCTCCCTGAATACACTGTACAGCTTTGATGGCTCATTGTACAGGAAACACAGAGGGGCCACTGGGGGGACAGGCACAGGCATGTGCACACACACACACACGCACACGCACACACACACACACACACACACACACACACACCTTTATATCCCACTCATACAATTTCCCTTATGCATGCGTACTGTGAATACTGAAGGTTACAAGGTACAAAACATACTCACCATACATTGAAAACCCATGAAAGGGGATGACACCTATTCAAACGAGATTTCCAAGTCAGTGCACCTTCATCTTCACACAAGCATTCTCAGCATGTATTCCGTTATGAAAGTAGTTAAGCTATACATATTGTTAGACTCCTGTAAAAATATCAGACCTCCACACACGTTTTTGAGTCAGATTTTATGATAAATGGTACACCATGTATGTGGCATTGCTTTCCCTCTGAGGAATACATTCTATAATCCCAGAGCAAAAGAAAACCTTTTCAGGATGATCAACAAATGGACCAAAATATATTTGCATCAATGAGAAAATTTGAGTTTTTTGTGGCATTATCATTTAACAACTTGCTGAAATTGAACAAGGGGAGTGTTGAGCAGGTAAACCTTGCTTCCCCCTTCATACTTTCACTAAACTCTATTGCTAAGAGAGATTTTAGTGGGATGTCTTTGATAATTTGCGTTTACAAGCTGAGATGTTCTTGTTCCATTTCACTGCCCCTCAAATGGCCCCCTGAATATCAGCAGGCAGGCAGTGTGTAATATGATGTGAATGTTAAGATGCAGGCTCACCGTTGGGAGGATAAACCACAGCACACTCCTCAACTCCCACTTTTCCTGTGGGGCAGACACACAGACGTTGATAACCAAGATTTATAACACACTGTGTGTGTGTGTGTGTGTGTGTGTGTGTGTGTCGATGTGTGTGTCCTTGGTGAAGGGCACAGCGTCTCACCCTGGATGTAGGATTTGGGAGGAGTGGCGCTGTTGTAGCTGAAGTGCTCCAAAACGGCCGTGTCTCGAGAGAAGCACAGCAACACCTGCAGACACACAGATTCAGTATTTAACACGCAGACACACACACACACACACACACACACACACACACACACACACACAGGTTCACATGATGTAAGGAAATGTAACTGTTGAAATGTTCCTACCTACAATCTCTCTCTCCCTCTCTTTCTAAATTCAATTCAATTCAAATATGATTTATTGGCATGACAGGAAGGAAACCTATGTTCTCTCTCTCTCTCTCACACACACACACACACACACACACAAATGCACATACTGGTATGAAATACCTTTAATATACTACTCAACACCTTACCCTTCCCTGTAACTATAACCAAAACTCACCCATCAGTACTAGTTAATACCAGTGTTTGAACATGCCACATTTTAAGAAAACGCACATTTTTACTGAAGTGGCACTTTAATGTGAGAATTCAATCATAGATTTACTTTCAGCACAGAACTACCTCTCTCTCTCTGTCTCTCTCCATCATTCTCCCCCTCTCTCCCCCGCTCTCTCTCTTTATATTCTGCTCATAAAACACACAAAATACATATGAAGACAGACACATATAAGCACACACACAGATAGCGGACCGCAGATATGCAATTACAGTTACGAACACACAAACATGTAGACTCCTCCCCAAATCCTATACTCTCCCTCTCTCTCACACACACACACACACACACATACACGAATGGATATACACAATATTACCCTTGCCCGACAACAGGGATGTCTGCTAATAGACTTTTATTTGGTTGGTGGGCAGTGATGTTGCAGAGTGGCCTTGGCTCCTCTTGGGTAGGGACTCTATTAGAGCAGCACACCTGGAGCCAGCGTCTCAGGCTGCAGTACAGCAGACAGTAGCGGGGCCTCAAGTGGCTGCTCCTTTCACCAAATGACCGTATGAGTGGGGGAGAGGGGGGGGGGGGGGCGGCGGCTTTCCATTACAGTCCAATTGCTGTGTCTTTTTAGAGAACGGATTTCATTTTCGCTGGGCCACTTACGCTGAATTACAGCGGGAGGAAATTACCTATCAGGGCAAAAATGAGACCCGCAGCAATTGGGACGACCTCATTGACAGGAGATTACTGACAATCACAGCGGACGAGGACGGCAGCGGTACGCTCACGCTGCCTCCTGTCTGACCATAAGGACTGTTTGTTGATTAATTCCAGAAGTGGGTGGGCCTGAAGTATTATTTGTCTGTTTGTGTTGGGCTGTATACTGGTTCTCCTCAGGCAAAGATAGAAAGAGCTAAATTGTTTTTTTGTTCGTCTTTGGAAATCTCACCACCGCAATCCTTCAGTCTCTATTTGAGGTTACAGCCTTAAGAAAGTGGATTTGAACAGCCTTTATTTTCCCCTGATGTCACAGTTGAGAGTCTTTTTACCCATTCACCAAGGTTTGAAAGGCCAGAAAGGCAATTAACAGGATATAACCGCTGTTTTTGGAGAGGGAGCTGAAGAGTGCTTAGCTGTAAATGAGACTAGGGAGGGTGTGGATTCATGGAATCCCTTATTTGGGCGACTGAACCTGTGATATGACACACATAAACAATCCCTCAGGAATACTTTAACTCGCAGGAAAAAAACGTTTAGCAGTGATTTGATGTTGCTGAAACCACAAACCAGAGCACAATATGTGAGTGAATGATGAGTCTTCCAAGATTGTGAATGGTTCTGGTTTTTGTGGCTATATTTACGGTTACTTACCTAATGTTAGATCCATAGGTGCTAATTTGGATTGATGAATTTAGCTAGAACATGAGCTAATAAAGCATAACATTGGAACCCAACGATTTTTATGTATTATGTGTGTTCGCACTGGGAGTATTCTCACCCAGTGTAAATCTGAGATGAGGTTAAAGGGAAAAAAATCTTTCAATAACATGACAAAGCTTTCCTCCATATAGGAATATTGATTCCACATTCACAAAACTGTATTAGT
Source organism: Centroberyx affinis (assembly GCF_046629955.1). NCBI lineage: Eukaryota > Metazoa > Chordata > Actinopteri > Beryciformes > Berycidae > Centroberyx > Centroberyx affinis. The sequence goes on along the minus strand of NW_027279307.1, from coordinate 72,897 downwards.
TATTTATTAATTATAAGTTAATTATAAGTTCTATTTTTCAGTCTTAAGAAGAAAAGTTGATATTCATCAAAATAGTTAAGTATTTTCTGAACTTTCTGTTGCTGTTCTGATTTTGCTTCCTAAGAAATATATGAATAAATAGGATTCTTGAAAGCAAAGTTCTCAAGTTTGTTCTTACATTTTTTTCTTAATGAAGAGAACCTTCCACTTAAAATTGTTGTAGTGAAAAGTTAAGCCTCTAAATTCATTAATTTAACTGCACATTTTAGACAATTAAGTAGGTATTTCAAAGTATTAATAGTTTTATTTACCTCGGTTTATTAAGGCAGTAACCAATGTCTGAGCTATACTATATTTAAAGTTAGTTATTTTGGTAAACACTAAATAATTCCACCTTGTTTCAAATTGTTTGATAGGAGGAAGGAAGGGGGAGGAAAATCCTCCTTTTATGCTTGTTTATTTTACAGTTGCTAGGTAGGCCCCATTTGAGAAGTTCCTAAGTAAGAAACGTTCGGAAGAGATGAAACTGATACCAAGAACATATTGGGGAAGTGCACTTCTTCTCAGAGCCTTCTTAAGTTAACTTCCGAAATGTCCTCTTAGGTAACCTCTTAAGATCTATCTTACCAGCACTTTTGTGAACGCAGCCCCAGTCCTCAATTTGTGAATTCTTTTACTGCCTAGCGAGTTCACCATCAGTCAATATCGACAGTGATGCTGGGGCTTTACTCTCGCCACACCTGCGTATCCATCAGTTAACCACCTGGAGGATGACATGATGTGAGCTGCTGCTAAATAAACCGCTTGCCAAGTTTATTGAAGTTATCTACCAGTTGAAGACAGGGAGTAGTCACAGAGCTGTGACTACTGGAGCAGCTAAGAATAACAGGCCGGCTGGAGACGCACCTTTCTCTGCTGCTGCCTGGGAAAATGTTCGCGGAGATAAACAGGACTGCTATCACAACTGTCCTTACATGACAGGGAACTGACAGAAGTTTAATTGTTTGAGACATTCCAACAATTCCAAGTATGAAGATAAGAAACCTTCACCCATGCTAACACTCTTATCTTGTGGTATGAATACGGTATGAATAAGAATAAGAATAGCGGTCTGGATTCATTTGGAACGGTCAACAGTTGTATTTACTTCTTCACTGCTTATAAAAGCAGGAAACATCAACTTAAAAGACACAAAGGGCTGCCTGCATAAAAGGACACTGAAATGCTGACATCTTTAATAATCCTGTTATCATTTTCAAAAGTGACGGTAAAAAGCTGTCACCCATGTGAAACCTATAAAAATGATTTTGAGAAATTAGATTATTTAAGGTCAGGAGGATCACACCTCCCTTGTGAACCCTTTGTGAAAATGGGTGCATTTGAACGAGAGTACCGGGATGGGAAGGGATGAGAGGAGGAGAGCTGGAGTGAGAGAGAGCTCACCTGATAGAGGAAGTCTTCAAACACAAAGTAGTAGTCGTCGTTACTGGCTGTGAGCTTCACATCCTGGTGGACAGGGCATTTGTTATAGTGATGAAACTTCATCATCAAACTTCATCATCAAGCTGTTCATCAAAACTGAACAGCTTGGGAATTGCATTTCACAAGGATAAAAAACAAAAAGTAAATGTATGAACAGAGATAATGTGAAACTTGTGTTTTTTGTCCAATGGCCACAGTGGTGGATGGATTCCAAAATTCATCAGCCTTTTTTATGATTTTACCAGCCAAATATGACTATTAGAATAGAATAGGGCGTCTGAACAATGACTGATGACCTGACCCAGTAGCTGGTAGACAAACTCTCCAATGTTTTTGATGCTTGTTGTTAATTTCCTGTCCTGGCTATGCAGTTTCACAAACATGAACACTGACAATGTAGAGGAGCATACCTTGTAGATCAGGTTGTCCACCAGCAGGTCGTGTTGTATGACCCCGGCCTTCAGCTGTTCATAATGCATCACATCCTGAAAAAGGCAGAGACCAACAGTCACTAAAAGCAAGGTATTGTCGACATTCACCTACAGCAAAGATGTGAGGAATACACTGAATTTGCATAAAAAAGAGACAACAATTTGTAGCACGTTTATTTAGTAAATCCAATATTTTTTGTGTGTGCAATATTTTGTGTAAAGACCATATCAGGCATACCGTATGTGTGATTATGGTCTTAAGTTGTTCAATGTTGACTCAAAAGTTTGCATAAGGAGCTGGTGTAAATTTCTATACTGCTAGAATCTGAACAAAAACGTATTAAGTCAGTTTTCCAAAAAATATGTGAAGCAAGAAGAAATGTTTTACCTCATTTATTATTTATAAATCCATAAAGAACCTTATGGATATTGTTAAATCAAGTTTATGTATCTTTTCACTGGCAGGAAGCAGAATAGCAGGATTCGACTGAGGTTAACAGATGGGTATTCTCGCGTTTCCGACAACGTGGTTAAACTCAAATGTGTCTCCGCTTCGAGACAAGGTATCGTAAAAGAACCAAAGAACAGGCAACAGGGTGGACGGAGGAATAAAAACCTCGGTGACAGATGTGAAGCACCATGGCAATGACCAACGGATGTGAGGAGCAGAGAAGCAGAGATGGTCATTTAGAGAGCAGAGGTATAGGGCTTTGAGACTTATTCCCAACATAAGGGAGGCTTCCAGTAATCTGGACAGCATCAGTGGGAGAGATAAAAAAAAGTGTTCTGCTAAAACGATTTGAAGTTCATTATATATCACTCCTGGTATCGAGCGGATATGAGGGTCACATCAGTTCACTACGGTTATATATGTGGAAAATGAAAGCTACCTAATATGAGGCAAGAAAATTATAATTAAAATCTTTATTACGCACAATGAACAATGAAAATCATAACAATTAACCGGTTAGGTTACATTGACAACAATGCAACAACACCCACACTTGGTTATTGTCCAACAAAACGTTTGTAAGCGTCAATGAGAGCTTGATGAGCTGTAACCAAATTAATATCAAGGTTGGAGGGATATTTCGATATATGGCCGAAATAATTTATTTTATGTATATTTATATTTTATTTGTATATTTAACCAAACAGGTCAACAAATAGGAACAAATATCATCACTTGCCAGGACCCAGTGCCTAAGAATACTTGTGTTTGGTGAATGGAGACAGCATGTTATGTCAGGTCTCTTAAAAACAGTTAAAAGACTAAGCAGTTAATAAGATGCAAGTCATGCAGCTTTGCATTAGTCAAAGCTGAGGCGGTGTGCACACAGCTAGCTGACTCTGTTAAATGTGTTTGCCCCAGTGCAGTCTGGGGCCATGCTAACACTCTCCAGACCTCCGCCGGGTCTCTGTAACTCTCCCTCGGATATCAATCTTCCCATTGCCTGTATTGTTTTATCAGGTTGGCCGTGGAGGGGGAGTAGGGGGGTCCTTGGACTGCGGCGTTTACACAGCGCTTTGCCACACAGGGAGCGCAGCCGCTCTGTTTGAGCTAACTGTGCTAAATCGCCACCGTTTGATTACGTTAGCGCTTGTACACCCGGGACAAGCCACAGTGAGCTGGCATAAACAGCAGAGAGGCAGATATACAGCTGATGTAGAGCTTGTAACTGAGGTCAGTCGGGTTCCTTCTGAAAAAGCAACTTCTTTATATTGGAAAGCAATGGAGGTGATATGACATAATTAGGAATAATGACTATAATAAATTCAGAAATATTCCTAAATATGTATGCACCAAGCACTTCCTCACTAGTAAGGAGTAAGCATTAATAACTACCTGACTATGTCTCTGTGCAGTATTGTTTTATTGTTTTTACTCTATTTTGTTATTATTTATTACTTTTATCTATTGTCTATTCTTCTTCTCTTTGTTACTGTTTTTTAATTGTCTTGTTGATTTGCACTACATCTGCAGTACACAGCACCTTGGGCCCGGAAAAACAATATTTCATGTCACTGTGTACAGTCTCTGTATATCTAGATATGTAGATTTATGCAGGTGAGATGACAATAGGGGAACTTGTATTTGAACTTGAATGTATGTGTGTGTGCCACTGCCTATATATACTATATACACTACCAGTCAAAAGTTCGGACACAAACATTTTTCTTTATATCTACTATTTTCCACATTTTAGAATAATAGTAAAGACAAAAAACTATGAAATAACACAAATGAAATTATGCAGTGACCAAAACAGTGTTAAACAAATCAAAACTATCTTTACATCTATATTTCAGATTCTTTAAAGTAGCCGCCCTTTACCTTGATGGAAAGGCAAAGGCTTTGGAAAGAAATTCATACATAGGCATCAACTTCACTATTTATATTTGTCTAAGAAACTAATTTCAAGCATTTAAGCATAAGCCTTTAGATCAAAATGGCTTTAAGAGAATGACAAACATAGTACATCCAACCAGGAGTGTCTGGTAGGTCTGGTAGTGTGTATATATACCAACATGCAGAGTGGGTTGAATGGTGAGTTAGGAAGCTCCATTGACACAAATACACAAGAGGCCTTCAAAAGCCCAATCATTAACTGAGGAAATAGCAGCAGTTGAAGAGTTCAACTAGTAGAAAACATGGAGTTTGGGAATCATTGCAGCTGTGAGTGCATGGCCACTTTATAACAAACACTGACAGCTGACAGCCGCCACTCGGGTGCAACTCGACTGTGTGTGTGTGTGTGTGTGTGTGCTACCTGGGGCTGGTTAGTGGAGTTGAGGATGAGGGCCCACAGGTCGGCCCGGAGCCCCGTGGGGCAGCCCTGCCTGCTGTACTGCTGCGCTGCTGCACTGTCCTGCTCAAGCATCACTGGTGGGAGACAGAGAGAGAGAGAGAGACAAAGAGTAAGACACAAGGGAGACAGATTTAGATTCATAGAGAGACAGAAAAAGAGAGAGAATGAGAGAGAGAGAGACAAAGAGTAAGACACAAGGGACACAGATTTAGATTCATAGAGAGACAGAAAAAAGAGAGAGAATGAGAGAGAGACAAAAAGTAAGACATAAGGGAGACAGATTTAGATTCATAGAGACAGAAAAAAAGTGAATGAGACAGAGAAAGACAGCAAAAGAGAGACAGAGTGTCTTTCTCAACAGTGTTCTTGTGCGTTCTTGTGTTGCGTTTGATGTAATATCCAATGGCTGTAGGACAATTCCAAAATGGAATAACGCAATAATAGAGGACAGATAAGATCCTGGAATTTGAATTGCCAACCAAAGATGCATGATGCATGATGGTGACTTGGCTGACAAGAATGAATGTGAAGCCCCGAGATTCGTTGCCAGAATGACGCATCATGTACAAACAGGAGAGTACAGCATAGTACAGAGACTCAATCCGCTGGGAAAATGAACACCTGTGTGTCTTAATTGATGGCGCGACATCAAGCACAAAGTTTGGCATTAAAACTGAGAAGTTCGTTCATTGCAAGACAACTCGGGAAGAGAGAAAATCCATCAACATCTATTCTATTTAACAGGTACCTTGATGCATGCAAAAACAGTTCGGCAAATCTTGCAGAGCATTAGAAAACATGAAAAACAAATTCAGAAAACTGATTCATCTGAAAGGTTAGAGCGCAGGCCATGGTCAACCGCAGAGCAGCGTCCCTGTGTTTGAGTTTCACTGCGTTGCTTAAGGATACACACAAGCACAGCGGTGTTTCAGAAACAGGATCACAATCTCACTACATCCCTCTGAAAATGTATAAACAAAAAATACATAACACAGACACTCCCATAACTGTGATTATTACATAACCTCCCCAGAAACCACTAATACAACACACGCTCCAGCGTCTCCATCCTGTCCTCAATCTCCCTCCATTCGCTGTGACAGTAGCCAAACACACTCGATCCTTGACTCAAGGTGTTGGCCAGCCATAACATAAACTCACACCCTCCTCTCTTCTTTATTTCGCTATTTGAGTGCACTTAACACTTGGCCTACAATCCCCCTGGCAGCTAGGGAGCCAACACACAGCAACCAAGGGTGAAATAGTGGACATGGGCCTCGAGGCTGTGTATATAAAATATTGGCTGTGTTTTTAAGACTCCCGTCGATTCATGTCCGATTGGTGTCCATGAGAGCATTAGTGTTTACACTGGGTTCATAGCGCAGCAATGAGTTAAGAGTTAAAGTGTCCCTCTCGCCTATTAGGCCAAACGCTGAGGGGGCAACACCACTTGAAAGGGCGAAGGAGAGGATTAACAATGGCAGGAGCTGTTAGGGATTTTCTAAGTTAGGGGGGAAAGAGGAGAGAGAGGGGGAATGTGTGAAGAAGGGAAGGAAACACTCACACACATGTAGGTGCAAAGTCTATATGATTTATAATAGATGCAAATGCTATTTGGTAATTATTTGCTATCTACTATTTCAAATATTTGCCAATACATAAGTTATGATGTAACTTTCTCTTGTGTTATGAAAGAACGGTGAGTGCCTATAAAGAAACTGGAAGGGAGAGTGGCAGCAGATTCAAATACCAACATGTAACACACATTTGTGGAGATAAATACCTTGGCCTCGGCATGGGGACAAAGCTAAACCAAAGGGACAGAAAGGCATTTTTAACATAAAAACAATTTAAAACCGAGGAACCGAACACCTTATCTGCCTTACCTTTCTTCCCGATTTGGACGTACTCGCTTTCAAACAAGTCTGCACAGCGATAGGAGAGAGTGAACAAAAGAGATGCATCAGTAGTGAGCGGGAAGTGGCTCTGCTTTAAAAAACTCCTCTAACATTATCACTCGGATTTACAAACACAGAGCCAGTGGATACAACGCTATTTAAAACCTGAACCCCAGACCGTAACACTGTCAGGATCTGGACATACAGAGATATTGTTTGAGAGATCCCAGACAGCCATGTGGCTTGGGAGAGGGACACAGGCTGATAGGAGAAACCCAAAGCTAGTGTGGTTTACACCATTTGATCCCAGCGTTCATGAGGTAAACGACTCTTTATCTGGGTGCTACTGATGAATCACTGCTAGGCAGAAATCCTTTTTGGTAAGATATAGGACAGGAGCTAAATGGTTATTGTTGGAGCGATCCAAATTGTTATTCTTTGAAAAGCAAAATGTGTAATTTATGCCTATCCACACCCAAAAAATTATCTGAAATAATTCCAATTCTAATTGTATATTATATAGTATATAAATAAGTAATAACTTAATTCTCCCCATGCAAATAAGAGCGATCTTGCAAACTGACCTTTTATTTAGTTTATTTAGTTAGATTAGAATGTTTATTTAGTTAGATTTAGTGTTTATCAGAGAAAACCAATACAGATTTGATGCAAGAGATATGCTTGTAATTTCCAGAAAAATGTGGGGAAGAGAACAACTTCTAATACAAAGTGTATTCACTCAAAATGCATTGACTAAAGTGTGCATGTATATGATATGATATGATATATGATATATGATATATGATATATGATATGATATGATTAACTGATCCATGGCCTTTGTTCTCCTTTGTACACGGGCTCTTTTTTGCATTAGAAGTGGTTCCCCTCCCCTAATTTTTCTAGTGTTTTGCCTTTCTGGAAGCCCTTTGCTCCTCTCCAGTCCCTTCACGGTTGTACTTATCATTTCCAGAAAATAACTCATGCTGAATATGTTTTTAAAATCTCATTAATACTCACTAATAAGCTTAAACAAAAGGCACTTGCGCTGCCTAATGTCCCACTATAATCACCATGATAAATTAAGCATAACCAGTTAGGCTAATGAGGTCATTAATTAAGCTAAGTATTGCATTAATAAGCAAATAGTTCTGCGTCAACATACTTGTCTTGACATGAACTCAGTATCTTAAAGCATGGAGGAATTATAGTGGTATCAAGAAAATCAGTTTGTCCTCATTAATAGGCAAATGTATGCAGCAAGGTGCTCCGAAATCTAATCAGATCATCTACTGTATAGGGGGAACCTGTGGTGTAAGTATGAAGTTTGTATGTATTGTTCTATATACGTCTACACACAGACGCCACCATGATGACACAATGTACATAAAAAGTCTTGGTCAAGTAAAACCAATCAGCTGGCTTATTGATTAAGAGGGGTAATGGCGGAGTGTAACTGAATGTTTTTGTGATTACCTGGATGGACGTGAGTGTGGTCATCAATGCCCAACTGCCCAGAGGTCAGGCTCAGCTCTGAGTAGGCCTCTCTCTGCAGGTTGAAAAAAAAACACAGAACACTATAAGCAGAGTTCAAATGAGATTCATCATCTACATCATTATTGGACATTTCAATGTCCTAGAGCAGCTAAATAGAATAGAAGATACTGCTATATGCATTGTATCCAGTTTCAATAATGGACGCAACACCTGCAGGCACACACACACACACACACACATCCAACCAGACCCACCCATGGGTCCCTACCATCTGTGGGACGTCCCTGACATTGAGGGGAACCTGGATGAGGCCCCAGTGGCTCCTGGCGCTGACCTCCTCGCTGCTGTCATGGTTGGGGTTCCGCAGGCTGATTAACACCTAGAAGGGCGTGGGAAATGTAGTTTTAGGAACACTAGATGTCATTCTAGCATTACGACTTCTGCATACGACTTCTGCTTTACCACAAATGAACTTTTTTGAATACTCTGATGGGCAGGGAGTCCGCTTACTTCCAGAAAGTCTTTGGGGGCATAGACGGGCCTGAAACGACTTAAATCTGCAGAGGGAATACAAACACATCAGTGTATCTTAAAAAAAAACACATTGATAGCATCACTTACGGATGACAGTTCTCCAAGTGAAGCGTATACACAATGTTTACATATGCGTGGTTTCAGAAAAGGTTTAACCGCATACGATCTAGACGACACAAACGTATCCAACCATAAACTTCACTTCAACAGCTTGAACCTGAGTATACCTCAGCACCAGACTGTGACGCCACACTTCAGTTTGCGCAGCCAGGCCTGGCGTTGTCTACAAAAGTAATGGAACGGCACAGGACAGCTAACGCACACTGAGCCGGCTTTAAGTGGGACTTCCAGCTGTGTCCACGCAGCGCGGCAGTAAAGTCAAGTGCTTTGTCAGCTGCAGAACGAGGGCACATTAAGGTTTGGACGGACGGACAGACAGACGGACGGACGGACGGTGGGGGTGGAGGGGGGGGGGGATTCAGTTCCGCTCGTTATCACAGCTCAGTCCAAGGAGTCTGGATAGCTTCTATATTCACAGTCCCGAGTGTTTACAGCCCAGCGACGGCACACAATCCTAAATGTTATCATACCCCACTGCGCTCAGATAGCACTGCTAGGACACAAGGTTACACCATGTGCTTTGTACATGAACAGGTCTGAAGAGTGAATGTGGGTTGGTTTGCCAATTTCGAGTCTATAAACCATCACTGAAGACTTAATAGCAGTGGTAAGAGATGCCTCTTCTGGCATCTCATGTTAATATACACTATCAGTCAAAAGTTTGGACACACCTGATTGAATGTTCTATGTTTTTCATCATCTTAAAGCCATTTTGATCTAAAGGCTTCTGCTTAAATGCCTTTCCATCAAGGCAAAGGGCGGCTACTTTAAATAATCTAAAATATAAGATAGTTTTTTAACTCTGTTTTGGTCACTGCATAATTCCATTTGTGTTATTCCATAGTTTTGATGTCTTTGCTATTATTCTAAAATGTGAATAATAGTAAAAATAAAGAAAAATCTGTGTCCAAACTTTTGACTGGTAGTGTATACCAACATTACACAAAAATAATACTGAAATAATAATAGGTCCTGACCCACTGCTCTAACTGGAAGCATGTGAAACAGGATGCTGCTGAAAAAGAGCATGCACTTAAGTAAACCTTCCCTGAATAAATAAAGGTTAAAAAAAACATTAAGCAGTAGATCTAGTTGACAGACTTATTATGCTAATGTAAAAATACACCAGTGCCAGACTGATGCCAAACATTCATCGAGGCAGATTTGTGTGGGCACAACAACCCCTGGATAATGTCTGGAGACCTGGTTCGTCGGTGCCCATCTCGTTCCATTTGTTGGTGAGCTCCTTCTGCTCCGCTGCAGGCCTCTGTGGAGCAGGCAGAAAAACGGCATGTCAACAACTACAATGCATGGAACCAGTATCAAACATGACACATCCAAAATGTGCTTCTTGGGTCACAAAGAAATTCATGTCTGCAAATAAACCAAGTAATTGCACTGATATACAGGATTTCAAACAGCATACTCTTTACTCTACAGCTCAGAACTCAGTCAGCACAAAAAGAACAAAAAGTACAATGTGAAAAATGCTCTAGAAATACCACAACATGGTGAAAAGGGCAATGTGATGAAGGCTGTTACACTACAAAAGATGCTCCCCGAGAGCTTGAGTGCTATTGTAATTACGCTTAGCCTAGACTGAAAACATGTTAGGTACCATGCGAGCCAGAGGGACTCCCAGCTCTGTACACATGCTGTTCAGGCTTTTGAGGATACGCTTCTCCCAGTTGGCCTGTATAAGAGAACACACACACACACACACACACACACTGGGCTTCAGATACCGTGTTACAAATACCTAAGTGGGCCACATCTCTGAATTCAGCAGGCTAGCAAAAAAGACAAGAGTCACAGAGGTAGAAGAAGAACAAGAGAGAGTGATGGAGATGGGAAGAGACAGACTGACCTGTGCCTTGCGCATGTAGGCCAGCGGCTCTTTGAGATGCTCTGCAGGAGCCGCAGGATGGCTGGGGGGCAGTTGGCTAAACCAAGCAAACACAAGAGTGGGGGCAGGGGGTGAGGGGGGTAGATAGGTGGCGGGTTGATCAAGTAAATGCATTAAAATGTTACAGAGACTGACAGCTTTGAGGCACTGAAGGCACTACAAGACAGTTCATATGAGATGGAATAGAAAGTAAGACAAAGTGCCAGATTTTAAACCAGAACTCCATAAAACTGCTTGACAGAATTAGGCTATCGGACTAGAGAATAAAACAAAGGAGAAATGCTGGCAATGAGCCTAATAAAATCATACATTTCTTAAAAAAATAAAAAGCAGTCAGAGCTCAGATGAGTCAGGACTCGTCTGCACCAGATGCAGCACTTGCCTTTTGCCCACCTACCATGCTCAAGACATATTAAATGACTCAAGGTCTCCGTGTGCTACACAACATTCAGCCCAACCTAAACACCTATAAGAGCACACAGGGCTGACTAATGGCCAAAAGAAGGAAGCATTAATCAAAGTTATATGTCACCCTTAGAAAGAAAAACACTAGGCGTCCTATGTTTCAATCTGAGGAAAGTAAAGAGGGTATGTTAGCCTTAAAGACAATACAACTACAGTTGAGGAACAAACACTTTAAAAAACTATTTGCCTATTGATTCTAATAGAGATTCAAACAAAAAAAATGGGCACAAGTCAGGATGACATGGGGTTAAGGTAGATTGCTGTGTAATATTTTGCGCTCTAATGACACCCTCTTACTGTCCGTACCTAAGGTTCGCACTGAATTTGGCAAACGGGCCTTTATGTTCTCCGCCCCTGCAGCCTGGAACCACTTGCAGACAGATTTGCAGCTTGATATGCTGATCCCGATTAGGGCATTCAAAAATGTAGTGAAGGGTTTGGAGGCAAATTCATTTGGAACTTGCACTTGCTTCCTTAGCTAGACCTGTTTCCTCCTGTCTGTCTTTTAGGCATATGATTCTGCGAGTTGCATGTGTGTATGTTTTGTTTTTTACGCGCTTTTAATGTTTGCTTGTATGTTGTTTGAAACTTTGTATTGCTGCTATCTTGGCCAGGGCTCCCTCGAAAAAGAGATCTTGTAATCTCAATGGGACTCACCTGGTTAAATAAAGGTTTAATAAAATAAATACAAAAATATCCCCTAGAAAGCCTGAATTGCAGTGTTCTTTGTCACAACATAAGATAAAAGAAGAATCAAATAACACTGAGAGGTGTAAGTAAAAAAAAAACCATGTCATATATCTTTTAATACCTGAAGGAACGAAACAGGTCAAATGAATAACAGAGCGGTCACAAACTCAATCACAAGTGATGGTTCTTGTCAAAGTGGCTTTGACTGAGACACTTAACCTGGACGGTGAACTGCTCCAGGGGCAGAGCGACCAGCTGAACCTGTTACGACCGCTCTGATGAAACACAGACATGTCTGTGTGTCTCAGAGGACAACGTCAAGTATAACAAATTCTTAAAGCTGCACCAGGCAGCTTTGCAAGTTGGTGGCTCTACCTGTTTGACTACTCTTAACTGTTTGAACATTTTTCAGCTTCAACACCCAGAAATCATGTGACCGGATGGCAGTAAACTGCATACAGCACGCCATGTTTACAAACCCGGCCAGTCTGCCATCACTTTATACCAAAGAATACAGAAGGAGTGCTCACTTGCTGCTGTTCAGGAGACAGCATGTGTCACTTCCAGTGGGCGGAGAAGTGTCTATACTCAACACCAGAATTCAATTTGGCAATCACAGCAAACCTACAGGGTTTCTGGCGGGGGGTACTGACACGATATTGTGATATTGAAAATGTTTTCCAGTGCACATGCATAAGGATGCAGAGGATGCATGCAGCAGCAAGCATCTTCATGCTTTTCGTTGATTGGTCTAGACTTGGTGGGTAAACTAAATTGATTCTTCCTCAGTATCTAACAATCTAATCACCTGTCATTCCAATTAGGGAGATTTGTCAACTTTGCCAAGCACTGTAATTGAAGTGAGAGAGTGATTTGCACTGCAAATTAGATGCAACAACAACACAATGCTTGTGTGTGCTGGACTACTAATGAATAACCAATCATCCACTGTCTCCTGGAATTCATAGGGAGTCAGTATTGAAACATAACAGCTGCCTGTGTGTGCATATGTGTGTTGTGAGGCCTAACACAAATACCATTACGCCACAACGATTAAAGATAACTTACACATGCAGTTCTCTATACACTGCATTCTGTAGCTTTCTTTCCCAGCCTGTAAAACATAATAAAATGCATTATAATAACTAGTAATAACAATGGATTTGTAGTTGCTTTTTTTAATTGTATTACCATATAAATGGCAGAATAGTAAGCTATGATGGTACATATATGCAGGACTGATGATGACATTCATGCGCCCACCTGATGTTTTAAGAAAATTGCGCACGTCCTCTTTAAGAGACTCCAGTTTTATGTCGGGCTGGTGCAAACATTCCTAAATAACATTTGAAAAAAACAAAAGTTAGACATATTGTATCTGGCTTGTACGCTTTTGTTTAAACTAGAAGCACAAAGCCAAATGGTCAGTTGTCCCGGGATAACGTTAACAGCTGACTGAGCTCGGTTAGCCTGCTGCCCCGCATCGCTAGCTAATGCTAAGCTACTCACTTTGGCCTGCCTCTCTATCTGAGAGTGCAAGTGGCTTCCTTTCAGCCGCTGGACGATCTGGGCGATAGTCAGTGATAACTCCGTGCCCTCGTCCATCCTGCCAAAGCTCGTTTTGTCTGGACTACAACGGCACAGCTTCACTTTCTGTATCCATCGAGCACCTGGCGATGCGGCAGCCGGCCCCCCTGCAGAGGTTACTTAGCAACTGGGGACCGTGTGTGTGTGAGTGTGTACAGGAAACATGAACCTGCGACATTGGTTCCTAGCTTTTAGGGTCTCTGCCCCGACAATAAACTGGAGTCAATGTTATAGAGAGGAATCGTACATTTCTTTTTCTGAATGTAAATTGCTCGTAATCATCATTCTGTTTCCTCCACGGCTTGGAAATAAATGGCATTTGTAACTGGAAATTATGACTAATGTTGTTTCTCTGTACCGTCGACTGCTAGTTTCAATTCAATTATAGCAAAGGTGAGGTTTCACCTATATCTCCCCCACTGTTCTGCATATGTTTCCATAATGATTCCACTATTTCACACTGCATATATATTGATAACTTCATATTTATTACGTTGGGTTTTTTTTACCTACATTTATAAATAGCCCACATTTCTAACTAAGCAGTCGTGATTGCTGCTAACATTTGTATGTAACAAATGTAAGTAAATGCAACAATTGTTACATAATCCATACATATTAGTAATCCATACTCTATCTAACTCAATCTAAAATTTCAACTAATACAGTCTACATAACATGGCACCAATATACACTTATAGAAACCCACAATTGTTTACATTTCATGGTATTGCTTTAATTGCTTTTATTCGTTTTTTAGTGTTTTATTGTTTATTTTTATATTCTAATTGTGGTGCAGTTTTGTCCATTTGGAAATCTGCATTCCTCCTAAAAGATAAATTGCCAATTTCAGTTGCCTCATGTATCTACAGTACATTGGGCAAAAGATTGCCCATAGCACATCACCGTCATTAAGGTCATGATAAACAGCCATTATTCTGAGTATTGTGAACGGGCAATTATGTCAACATGTATGGCTAACAACAACATTTTTATTCATGCATTTGCTCCTTATAGCCCATTATGTTATCCACGTTGATTTATTTTCCTCATGCCAGCCTGCATGTATTATGATGTAAAGGCAAACTAGGGTCTTTGTGTTGTCAAAATTATATTCTGTCTTTTCATGTTACACCAAAATTGGTTTCTTAGTGATGTCACAGTGATGCCATAAGGATTCTTGTTGCGTTACAGTCTAGGCTACTCTGTGGGTTATACGGTTTATTTTGTGATGTCATAATGTTAAATGGAAATGCCTCGTGTAATAATAGTGCCATAATGAGAAGCTAAATATCATTATTTTGTCATAATAGGCTACTCATCTGTTGTGTTTAATGAATCATGTTTCATTTGTTGGTGTCATAAATTACAATAGGTATAGTAAAAAAAAAAAAAAAAAGATTTTACCAGTATTACGTCATGTGAATGTGTTTCGCCCCAAAGTGTTTTAATGGGTTCAAACGAGATTATAATGATAGTGTTCTTGGCTCTGCCTCTGGCGACTGAAACTTGTCAATACCGATCCTGAACATGTGACAGACTGCAAAATATTGAATTTGGCGTGTTCTGTGCTGTAATGACAGCCAATCTCTCTCCCATCAGAACAATTACAGTGTGAGGCAATGAACCTCGATATTGCTGCTGACATGCTCCCATGAAATGCCACAGCAGGCGACACCATGCCTTGAAACGCAGCACAGACAACATGGGGATAGATGCAATGCAGTAGAGACACTTTGGTGACAATATAACACTACCGGTAGTATAACTCTCTGACAGCCCGGTTAATTCGTTACACTATTTAATACATTAGTAGGCTACCCGTTACACCCCAAAATTGTTGTTTGCAATTACCTGCCCTATCTTCAAAAATCTCAGTTATCTCTCCTGTGAATGATCAGAGAAACCAAACGA
The DNA here is from genome assembly GCF_046629955.1 of Centroberyx affinis. Lineage (NCBI taxonomy): Eukaryota > Metazoa > Chordata > Actinopteri > Beryciformes > Berycidae > Centroberyx > Centroberyx affinis. The sequence goes on along the minus strand of NW_027279307.1, from coordinate 57,563 downwards.
CTGATGTCAGTGTTTTTGTCATCCTTTTGCTCGATAAAATCAAAGTGGCGGGGATAGTTCCACCCAGAGAAAGTCAACTGTTCTACCGTTTCTCTTCTAGTTCAATATATGAGGCTATAGTTAAAAAAACTAAAAAAAACAATCCGTGGATGGGGGGTGAGATATCGTTTTTGGATAATTCAACTTAAATCTGGTGGTATTTAGCGTAGAGGGGGTGACAACTTTAGTTTGTTTGGGACCTGTGATACATTACTGTAATTGAATCTGTTATACTTTGGGAAAAGTAACATTACTGCAATCCTGAACTCTATAGACGCCGTGTACCGTATGACTATAGTCTATAGTCGTATTATTACGACTGGGTGTTATTTAAAAAAATTACAAGGTGCTACTGACTGTTCTTGCACAGACTGGAAGGGCGGGCTGAACACTCAAGAATGCGACCCGTCCGCGTGTTCCTCTCACTATATTCAAATACTGATCGGCTGCCACAGCAGGAGCGCACCGGAGCGCACCGCACCAGACCGGGAGCGCACGGAAACCTACAGAGAATATTGTCTAAAGACATTCCTTTCTTCATACTCACCTCGCCTGAGAGGAAAGATACAGTCGGACAAGCTGCTGCTGATCCTTTGGAGCATTTTATTCCAGCAAGAGCATGACCCGTGCTGTTTCTATCACTGATTTCACCTGATTTCTCCACGTGTGGCGATTTAGATTCAGCGCAGGAGAGACAGCGAAATGGAGACTTTTACAATACACGACATGCTCATAAATTCGACCGATTTAAACAAGATTTTATGCAACTTTGGGATCAAGAATATTTCGGAGTGCAAGAGTGAGCAGGACTCCTCACCCGAGCCGAAAGGTATTCACTGGGGGCTTGTTTCTACATGTTTCATTCAGATGCCATAAAACAACAGCCATTCTTTTTAATAAGCCTAATGTCACCCAGTGTATAGGTTTTGTTATTAGTCTAACTTGAATTGCATGACTGCAAACAAATACTGATTTATGTTGAAATTTGTTGTCTTTTAACTCCAAATGTATCAATTTGATTCAAGTTTACGCAGTGAGGCTTTGGGCATTTTTTGCGCCAGTGTGCAGTACGCGTGTTATATAGACTACTATATTTTGCCGTAGGCTATGTCCATAGAGACAGAGATGTCGTCATTATACACTATTGTTTGCCAATGTCAAATGTTCTGAACTGAAATTATAGCTACACTTAATTGGCATATGCTACAGAATTTAACGGCACAGTGATATTTTCTTATAAGTTTATAAACTCTCGTAATCCTATGATAGCATTTAGGAGGATACTATAAAAATATGACAGAAAAACTATAAGTTCCCGCAGGAATATTATAGGCTTTTTATAGTGATACCATAGGAGATAAAACGATACCACTAAATCATACTGTATATTATATTAGACGTATATATTTTGGGAATGTTATGGTGATTTTTGGTTGTATGGTGCAGATGAATCTAAGTACCTTGTAGAATGGAGTGTGTGTGTATGCGTGTGTGTGTGTGTGTGAGAGAGAGAGAGAGAGAGAGAGAGAGAGAGAGAGAGAGAGAGAGAGAGAGAGAGAAAGAGAAAGAAAGAAAGAGAGACAGAGAAAGAAAAAGAAAGAGAGAGAAAGAAAGAGAGAGAGGAAGAGAAAGAAAGAAAGAAAGAGAGAGAGAAAGGAAGAGACAGAGAGAGAGAGGAAGAGAAAGAAAGAGAGGGAGAGAGAGAAAGAAAGAGAGTTTCTCTGACTGGTAGGGTGAGGTTTCCCAAATGAGTGATGACTGTCTTCTCTCTGTTTTACTGTTTCAGTCAAAATGGTATTTAGGCAAACCGGCCTAACCTCACCTCCTGTATGTCTGTCTCTGTGTCTCCTCTCACTGCTGATGTCGTCCTGCGTGTCTTCTTCTTCTTCTTCTTCCTCCTCTCAGACATCAACCAGACCGTGCGGATCTTCCTCTACAGCCTCATCTTCCTCCTCAGTGTCCTAGGCAACAGCCTCATCATCGCCGTGCTGGTGAGGAACCGGCGCATGAGGACCGTCACCAACCTGTTCCTGCTGTCCCTGGCCATCAGCGACCTGATGGTGTCCCTGGTCTGCATCCCCTTCACCCTCATCCCCAACCTCATGAGGGACTTTGTGTTCGGCACTGGCATGTGCAAGCTGGTCATGTACTTCATGGGTGAGTCAGTGGAGAGAATTGCAGGTTTTTGACTTCTGGGCAGCAAACTTGACTTTTTTCGTCCACTGGCCACAATGGCTAGTAGATCCCAAAATCCTCTTTCATTATATTAACAGTCATCTTTAGAATAGAACTGGGCCTCCAAATTACCTGCAAAAGTGACCAGTAGGGTGGACAAACTTACCAGCCACAACCAAACTTGATCAAACTACACATAAGCATCAGAATAGCAGGTATCCTGTGTTACCCCTCAGTGCAATATGGGGGTAAACTAAGGTTTTATGTGCAATGTGATTGTGTGTTCACCCTGTGTATGATGTGTATTTCTCTTTTAAAACAGAGCTGCTATGATGAATAACAAATTTCAGAGAAATCTGACAATAAAGTCCTATCTTATCATATGGTATGGTATCGTATGGTATTGTATGGTATAGTATCGTATGGTATCATATCGTATCGCATTGTATCATATCGTATCGCATCATATTGCATTGTATCCTATCGTATCATAACTTTCCCACCCCAGCTGAGTTGAATGGGTAAAAGTTCAACATTGATGCTCAGTTGCCCACTAATTCAAGGTCATTTCAGATATCCCCAGAGACTTTTACCATCTTTTCCCTGCAGAAAAATGATTTACGTAACAGTTCAACTCTGCATCTCCAGGCTGAATAATTATTTTATGTTGTTTATTGCACTGGTAATTGTATTAATGTGTTGGAGCGAGGCCAAACGAAGTCATCTCAGGCCATGTCCTGCGCAGCGTTCGCATCCCTGTTCCTGTCTCCAGGAATGTAAACTGGTTAAATGATTCCAGGGATTTAATGAGCTTGAGCTATAAAATAAACAAATAAAAAATCCTGGTCATAGTGTATATGAGAGGAAAACAGTCAGTCTGTTGTTGAAAAGTCTCAGATTTACCTGAAGCACCCCACTCCCCCCCAACAGAAATATCCGCAGCATCCGTCCAGAAAATTGACTGCTGGGTTAAGAGCTTTTCTATGTCTGGAAATCTGTGTGAATATCCTTCTGTTTTCCTTTTTTTTTTTTTGTATACAGCCTATGTAATGGCTGTTAATGCCTATTACAGCGTAAACACGATTGGTGCTCAAAGTCGGGTCCAGGAACCCTAGGGTGCCCAGAAAAAATGACAGATGGCGTACTTTTATCGATATTTAATTTTGTCGTTTCATCCAATTATGGTTTCTTTGGGAACATAATTTTCATCCCCGCTGCTTCCTGTCGGTGCGTTTAGCTGTGCAGTGAGATCAGAGCGCTGTCATCCAGGGTGATTACCTCATTTGTCTATACGTAGGATAACCTGTTTATGCGTCTCTCCTCTAGGATCGTACACTGCGATAGTTTGGGTGTATTTATAGGTCTTCTTGTTTGAGTTTGTTAACACTGAGCTGGTAGCAGAGCGGGTTTGTGACGGTCCCACAGTGCAGAACGTCCTCTGTCTCGACTCATCAGTTAAATTCACCGTGACAAATCATTAATGTGTCATGCCATCACAAGTATTACAGTCAATAAAGTGACATGTGGCTAGGATGCCAACCACTGTAAGTGTTACAAAGCCCATGGCTGAGGGATAACATGTTCCCTTAATCTGGCAGAAAGCTGAAGCACAAATCATGCTTGGCCACTTAAGGCCAAGCAGGCCAAACATGATCACCCAATTATTAAGAAATTACTGTTATTTCTATGGTCTGGTGTGGTCAAATCAATACAGTCAGACCTATACATTTGCAATGTAAACCGGTCTGGAGTTGCTCTGAACACAAGAATGACATACTGTTCGAGTTTTATACCCAGATATGCACCTTTATCTCCAGCCATATTTTCCATTTCTGAATTGATTCTCTTTGCACTGAACAGTGATAGAAGTGTGATGTATGTATGTCATTGTGTAGAAATTTGAAAAAAGTTGACTAGTGGAACCCTCAATACCACCCATATTTTCCTTGTCCTAATAGGATGTTTACTAGATACATACATACATACATAGATTTTCAAACACATCTTCATGTATAATGGCTGTCATAAGTGTCATAATTCATAAACTATTTCTCATTACCAAATCTAAGCAATAAGCCATGAGAGGCCGTGCTTCACAGGAAAGAGGAAAGTACAGGAGGTGTTCTGATTAATTATTATTATTATTATTATTAATATATATTTATTCATATACTTATATTTATATTTATATTTATATTTATATTTATATTTATATTTATATTTATATTTATATTTATATTATATTTATATTATATAGAGTTGTACCTTTTATCACTGGGGCTGTACCTTGTTTTCTAATAGTGAATAAATAATATAATTATGATGATGATGATTATTATTATTATTGAAATGTTACTCTTCTGTCAAGCAATATAGTTTCAGTATTTTCAAATGAACAGTTATGTGCTCACAGGAGTGTGTTTATCAGGTATTTTACAAGCGGTTTTGAACGTAACTCTATCTGTTGTCTAAGACATGAGTGACCTGGTCTTGTGTCTGACTGCAGGTGTGTCAGTCAGTGTGTCCACCTTCAACCTGGTGGCCATCTCCCTGGAGCGCTACAGCGCCATCTGCAACCCGCTGACCTCCAGGACGTGGCAGACCAAGTCGCACGCCGTCAAGGTCATCTCCGCCACCTGGGTGGCGTCCTTCATCCTGATGCTGCCCTACCCCATCTCCAGCACCCTGAAGCCCTTCACCCGCCTCAACAACAGCACCGGGCACATGTGCCGTCTGGTCTGGCCCAATGATGTCATCCAGCAGTCCTGGTGAGCTGGGCCGGTGTCCCCTCAGGGTCTCGCTCAGACTGTCTGGTAGAGAAAGTGCCCAATCACCATTTCAGATGGCCCCTTATTGATTTTTCTGATGTCTGGTGCAGCTGGGGAGAGACGGCCACTTGGGGAAACCTGGGATGACACACAACAGTTCTGTTAATCCCAGCAGATCTGACCCTTAGAAATGAACACAAAACAATCAAACCTTCAATTAGTGTTTGTGATCTTCTCTACTAGTAGGAAAGCGCATAGCCATAACACTAAAACACCTAATATTGATTTAGATTAGATTAGATACACTGAATGCTCATTTCCTTTCACTTACTCCTAAGAATTGCTTGGCCTGTCTCTTGCAGGTACGTGTCTCTGCTGTTGCTGCTCTTCCTGATCCCTGGGATAGTCATGATGACGGCCTACGGTCTCATCTCTCTGGAGCTGTACCGGGGCATCAAGTTTGAGCTGACCAGTAGGAAATCCAGCAGAGGTATGAACAGGAAACACAGCAACTGGGCTAGTGATACATTTTCCGTGTTGCTTGACGTATAAGTGGGTGATTTCGTACTAAATTGCCTTTTCGGAAACCCAGCCCTGACCTTTTAGAAAGGTCTACCATTCATAGGTCTTATCTGACACACATGACTCCATCTTCCCATATAATAAAGGCTTTTCTTCTGTATTTTTGCATGCTGTGGATAAAATTGTATCCATCCATTCTTAGCTTATTTTTAATGGTGTTCTCATGGTCCATCCCCTCACAGAGAGGCAACCCAGCACCAGCAGCATCAAGCCAGGTGACAGCGATGGCTGCTACCTCCAGCCATCCAAGAAGAAGAGCATTACGTTGAGTACAGGTAGCATTTCCAACTCCAGCAGCAAGGCCAGGCTGGGCCGTGTTAGCAGCAACAACTCCACGGCCAACCTGATGGCCAAGAAGCGCGTCATCCGCATGCTCCTGGTCATCGTCTTCCTCTTCTTCCTATGCTGGACTCCCGTGTTTGTGGTGAACGCGTGGCAGGCGTTCGACCGCCGCTCCGCCTACCGCCTGACGGGGGCGCCCATCTCCTTCATACACCTGCTGTCCTACACCTCGGCCTGCGTCAACCCCATCATTTACTGCTTCATGAACAAGCGCTTCCGCCAGGGCATTCTGGCCACCTTCACCTGCTGCGACGGTGGCGGCGGCGCGGGCGGCGGCTTCGGCAGGTCGGCCGGAAGCGGGACGGCCAGAGGCGAGGGGCCCGCGGTGAGAGCGCGACCGAAGAGCACCGAGCAGAACGGCCACGCCCAGCCGAGCGGAGGCAGCACGCGCTTCACGTACAGCGGCATCCGCACGTCGGCCTGGAGCGAGTTGACTTGAACCGGATTGATGATGTATGTAAGAGTGCAAAGACTCCAAGAGGAGCTGTGGTGTGTTGTACCATCTTGTTTGTATGTAAGGCCCTCGAAGCACTTGTAGGACTAGGTTACGGCCAAATATGCTGCTTTAGCTTGGAGTGTGACATGACATTGGTACAATAGTTAATGACCGTGCTGCAGAAGTGGTGTAGCTACATTCAGTGCTTTCACAGCCCTGCAGCACAGACAGATTTCACGAAGCCTCCAGAGGTGGGGACTCGAGTCACATGACTTGGACTCGAGTCAGACGCGAGTCATAATTTTAATTGCTTGACACTTGACTTAATGCATGAAGAGAAGACTTGAGACTTGACTTGACTTGGGTTCTGCTGACTTGGGACTTGACTTTGACTTGTACTTTGATGACTTGAAAAGGTTTCTAGAGTCTTGACAAAAGATCTTGTGTTTGTGTAAATGACTTAGATTGAAAGTTATGAGATTTATTCCACCAGACAACCAAATTTTTGTGCCTCAAGACTTGAGACTGACTTGGGACAAAGCAAAGTTGACTTGGTCACACCTCTGGTAGCCTCTTTCTGCTGTCTTCCTGAAGCTTGCAGCATCCAAGCTGCCTCTGTCAAATGCCTGATCAGTACTCAGAGCCTTGTAAGATCTCAAGTCTGACTTAGTGATGAACTGTCCTTTTCTTCATGGAGCAGAATATCTGTCCATGCACTTCATAATTCTTCACTCTCTCTCTAGACACGTTCTAGTAGTTGTTCCTCTGCCACAGTCACTGGTCACTGCATAGGCAATCTGTAACTTTGTACAGATACTAAAATAGTCCTTGCACACAAGTCATAGCGGTTGTTTTAATCTCCCTGGAGTACCAGGTGGGTGGGGTTTGCCACATAGGACTCCACAATGAGTGCCAGAAAGTTTAGACTACATGAAAGATACTTTAGATTACTTGTGTGATCCTCAGCTTTGCTTCAATTTTAAGAATCATCCCGGTGTGGTAAACCCCACCCATCTGGTGCTCCAAGAAGGTTAAGACAAACGTTACAGATTATTTGCAAAAGCTTCTGGTGGTATGCCTCACTTCTTTAAGATGCCATGGCAGACAAATTCAGTCATGTTTGTAAATAGACATTCATTATCCGTCTTCAGCGGCCTCTGCCGATCACACTGTACCTTAACCTTGTTCAGTAGCTTCAAAACAATCCTCTAGTGCAAACACTTCTGTTCTCGCCCTTGACCCAGTGTGTATGCTTTCATGGTTGTACTGTGTGTGCTATGGGAAATGGAGAAGCCTTATCACTCGGTGGGACTTTTGACACCTGCTTCCCCTCTTTAAAGAACAAATTCCCAGCATTGCCTGTCCGTCTCAGCTGCTTTCCATTGATTCATATTGTAAAACACAGCAGCTAATGTAGCAATTTGTTTTCATTTTGTTTCCTTGTTGCAATGTAATTATATGACCTTACTATTGCTCCGTAAATCGTTACTTATGTTTGAAACAAAATTGAAAACTCATCTTTTGTGTTACTGTATGATAATGTAACTACTTTGACAACAGTCTGTCAGTTGAACCTGTGGGCCAGTGTGTTCCCAGACGTTCAGCTCATACTATGCTATCCTGTCACGCATCAAAAGTCATCTGTTGAAGGGAGAAGCTGCATAATCTCAGTTGTTTTGCTGGTTTGTCATATACAGCTGGAAGTGTCCTGAAAATGCTCTTATACTAACAAACAGTATTGTGTTCTCATGGTAATGTATACACCCACAGCCCATCCACATAGCCCATCTATGAATAATCAACATCTGGTTGCCCAAATAAAGACCTTTACTTCAGTGTCCGATGTGCAACTGCTTCTATAAAGACTTAGGCAGAGCAACCTGGTGCTTTTAACGGCTTTAATAAGAGTGGATCTAAATGACAGAGGGCATTAGCTCCCAGCCAGAGAGGGGGACTCCGCTGGGATTTCTTCCCAGGGATAAGAGCTCCATTTGGGCTTGGTGGAAGCCTGACGCACCACCCGTCTGATCTGTCACCTGAGGGGCACAAAAATGGTTCAGCTAAATGTTCAAAAATACACTAACCAGTAGATTTGTGTAGTAGGTTTCAATGCTTCACTGAAGAGAGAAGGTCACAAATCTGGATCTTTCATGTTCCAGTTATACTCAACTTAAACCAGAATGATCTCGACTGGAGTAAACTGCAAAAAAGCTGCAAGTTACCTGCATATGCTTCTGAATGACACAAATTAAAAAACGGACACAAAGTGAGATTTTATATCACTTTTTTATTTCTCATTTTTTATGCCAATATTGCAAGTTTTTTTCTTGTTTTTTTTCTTTTAATGACATACAGATTTGAGCATGATCTGGAGCTGCAATATGTACAAAAAACAAACTATCGTATGTTATCAAAAAACCGTCCCCTTGTTTTGACGTTATTGCTAAATGTTACAAACGGCACAGGTTTCTACCATCAGCAACCCTTTGAGCACTGAGTATACTACCACAATGACACCTCTGCTTACCATTACTAGGATAATACACAGATACAGTGAGAGTGAAAGATAGTGAAAGGACATGTGAAGAAGAGGGGAAAATGACAACAAAAAAGTGATCCGACTGTAGCGAAGCTAAGCATTACAAGCTGCATGTACAGGAGGGGGGGGGGGGGGGAAGTGAGAAAATTCCAAACGTACATACATAGACATGAAGGAAGAGTGAGGATGAAATGTGTGAGAGAAAAAGAAAGGTTAGCGCTCTGTAGTGCAAACAGCCAAATAGTCTTAAGGAGAAGTAAGGCTGAGTGCGACAGAGAAGGGCTCCACACTCCTTTTTATTTGTTTAAAGCTGCCTCTCACTCTGCCCTGTTTTGTTTAGCAGTGCATGAAAACTACATTATAAAAGACATTTGGCATATTAGAGGATACATACATTGTTCAGAGCTCATTATAAAAAAAACAAACAAACACAAGAACAGCTGCTTTTGGAAGAGTAAAACAAATATTATGACCGGACGCACACACAAAAAAGAGAAAGAAACCAGTTAAGTACAGATATTTTGTAAAAGCATCGCAAATGCTAATGAGATGGCGTTTTTTTTTCTTTCATTTCTCTGAAAGCTTTGCTGCCAGGTTAATACAGCGTGCGTTTAAGAAGGCATGTAACATTTGTCGACCCCTTTAACAGATCATCCCCTTTAGAAGTGAAACGTGGAGAAGCATGTCCTCCCCTTTCTCTTAAAAACTCCAGACACGTTTAAGAGAAAACGCTATACTGTAAACTGTGAACCAGCTCGGATTGTCAAAGGGACACTTTTTTTTTTTTTTTTAAATACTCACATCTCCCTCTCTATTAGAGCAAATGTGGCGCTCTGTTCAGACTCGCACAGGCATGAGTGATGAAGAGGAGCCTGGAGAGGCAACTGAGCATGTAAACAAAACCAAAAAATATTCCAAGCTGGAGGAGTAGGGGGGGTAGGGGGGGTGTGTGTGTGATGCTAATATAGAGGCTATGTTAAAACTCATATAGGATTTAGAGCTCACCCTAGTAGACATAGAAAAACACTCAAGTTAAAAATCTACAGTAAGATTTGGTGACCTCCATCCTGCAGAGTAAAGGGTTCAGGTTGACCCGCAGCGTATCACAGAAGATCAACGTTCACGTTCAGCGTGAAGAAGCGCAAATTGGTTTCGATGCTACAACACCCACCATAGCACCTGTTTCTTTGACAACAGTTCCAGGACAGACAGGGAGCGGCCTTTTAAAAATACACTCCCAGGCCAAACTAGGCAGCATGGGCAATAATGCACTTATTTTTTTTTTTGACACTGAATAAGACAAGGGGAGACTTTGTACCAATAATTTAAAAAATATCAATATTACAATATAAAACATTTAACATCAATAATGACGGACAGGAAGGGGGGAGAGGGGTGGCGAAATGGGGGCATAACTTAAATTTTTCTTTTTTTTTTACATTGAAGGGGTGCAAGCGAATCCTTTTTGTTCCTTGCCTATTTCAAGGGTTTGTGATAAAAGTCAAAAATACTTCATTATGCAGACATTCAAGTTACAGTGTCGTAGTTGTTGTTTCCCCGGAAGCGTATACAGTTGTACTGTAATACTAAGATCAAAAGTATTGCCTTTGAATGTTTGTCCACAATTATCAGACAGCGGGAGAGAATAATCACTTTGTATTTGTCCATTTGGATCGTGGTGGAAGACAGCAGAACCCAATGAATCTCAAGTAAATTTGTCTGAGAGCAACATGAGCAGTTGGAACACACTTTGAAATGGAGCGAGTCTGACTCTATATTCCATTATAGCGACTATATAGCGAGACATGACAGTCACACACCTTAAAAACACACATGCGCACACACACACACACGCGCACACACACACACACACTTGCTGGCTGGTGAACTAGTGGTCAGGCAGACAAAACGATGACACAAAAAGAAATGACCTGTACAATATTGCTGTATGTTTGGAAATGCACATCTTCAATAATACACACATATAGAAGGCCTTTATACTTCTACAGGAGACTCGATCGCCATGAACACAGACAAGTGCCACTACTCTCGGACAGTGAGTTCACAATGTACACACACTTGTTTCTGCAAAGTGAAAACCACAGGAGATTTCAAAAGGCTAAGAAGGCTGAGAAGAGCTTACAGCGCTCGCAGACATTGTACCAAAAGTGAAGGGCGCCACGCACCGCAAGATAATAAAAAGACGGGGGTGTTATTGTACTTGTACACCAAAATGAAGGCCAAGAGATCCTTCAGAAGGCTGCTTCGTATGACAAGGTGGTTTTGGAGCCGCGGCATGACGATGGATTTACGGCTGGTATGAGGTCAAATAGACATGAGCTCCTGTGATGAGAAGCGAGGCAATAGCTGTTTTTTTGTTTTTTTGTTTTTTGTGCCACACACAGGTTCTTCCAAAGTGAGTAAACAGGAGATATTTTGCAAAAAAAGTAAGTAAGTGAACTACTTTTGAAACTAAAGTTATCGGTAAGGCCACATCAAATTGGAAGTGTCTGTCTTGAACGCACGGATGCGCTTTTGGAACACCGTTGAAGTTGAATGCCACCAGAACTACAGCACACACTGGAAGACACCTTGCTAGGCGCAGTTTAGAGAGAATAATGACAGGTTTCACTACATCATTTGATACGGTAAGTGACCAATAGAGCAACATGATTTTGAGAACAGATATGTGATATTAGATATGTGATTCTTTTGACTGTGTACACAGTAATAATATACAGTACTAAGGCTATCCTCTTAAGTCAATGACTACGCTTATTACATAGTTGTGAACATGACAAACTGACTATTTTCGTAACCGTGGAAGTCTAGTTTTTGATGTATTCTGCAAACGTTCCTATGGCTCCATGTGAGATGTACTGACGTGTATACTTTCCAAAGGAGACATAGCGCACATAGAGTATTGCAGGCAAGGCAGAGGCGTTGCTTAAAGCTTTTCTTTTTAAAGACTTCATAAAAACCAATGATAAAAAATAGGCCCTCTGAGGTTATTCCCCAATTAAAAAAAACAACAACCTTCGGTTATGTAAATAAAAACAACCCAGACTTCAGATTTTTTCCCCAACAGAAGAAGCAACAGTATCCAAAAGAAACAAAAAGAAAAAAAAGAAAAAGAAATGAAGTGTTCCATCCAAAGACTGAAAAAAGCAGGCATTTGTAGTAAGGTCGCAATAATATACAGGTTGGGATTCTGGACCTCAAGGGGAAAAAAAGTCCAAGCTCAGAGGAAGAATAGAAACTATTTGGTAACAAAAGTGTACTATATGTTTAATACAAAAAAGGTATGGAGAAAATGTACCTTTACTAAAGCTTATACAAGATCCTTGGTCCATAAAAACTATGTTATCATCGTCACGTTTTATGTGTGTCCCTCTGCATCCTCGCGCTCCCTCCAACAACAATACATCCAGCCCCCTTTCAGATACCACAACTAATGCAAAATAAAAAATAAAAAATAAAACAAAAAGGAATAATAAACCAAGTGGTGGGAGGGTGGGGTGGGGGGGAAGCAGGGTGGCGCAAAAAATATACTTTTTCTTTAAACACAATTTTTGTACACGGTGGATGTATTGTTGTCGTGGTTTCCGTTCTCGCAGCCGTGAAAAAGGTGCTGGTGCTCTGAACCGGCAGGAACTCATTCACTCCCAACACCAGAACTGGACAGGCAGGTCCCTTAAGAAACCACAGCAGAGGGCGTGCGTGTGTCAAGGAGCACTTTCTCTTATTCCCGTCGGCTGACAACGTGTGATGTCACTCCTCCTTCAAATTTCCCCCTGCATTTGCTCCTCTGTCCCACCAATTTTCATTTTTTTTTCCATTTCAGCTTCTTTGAATCCAAAATTAATATGCAGCACTTTAGAGAGAGTCAGTTTTTGTTTTGTTTTGTTTTTTTTCCCATAGTCTTTATATACCTTCTGGTATATTTTGCTCTCAAGGCGTATTGTATTGTGTGGCGACTGCGTGCGTTAGGAGACCACAGCCGCGGCGGTGGAGGAGGACGTGACTCCGGCGTTGGAGGTGCTGTTGGGGCCGTAGACGCCGGGGCCGGCCTCCTGGCTGTTGTTGTTGCTGCTGAGCAGGCTGGCGTTGCCGGCCCGCAGGATGGCCCCGGCGGCGTTGCAGTGCGGCCGCGGCCCGGGCTCCGGCGTGTAGGTGAAGGTCAGTGTGGTGGAGTAGATGATGCCGTCGTTCCTCACCAGCGTGACGGGCACCTGGACGGGCTGCCGCACCCAGCGCCAGCCCTCGCGGAAGGCCGAGATGTCGGGCACCACGCACAGCATGCTCTCCCCACACCTGCAGAGTGAGCGTGTGTGTGTGTGTGTGTGTGTGTGTTTGGGGAGGGTGTGGAGGGGAAAGAAACACCATATATAAGGACAGCTGTTTGAGTTATATATTCTGCTTTTGTCAGTGAAACAATTTAGGGTCATTGATATGAAATGTTGCACAAACACTTGTCACTTTTGTCCTCAACTTAAAGAGTTTTGTTAATAATGATATATCCACCATTTGAAAAAGTGACACCTAATTTTACACAGTGGCACAAAATGAAATGAAAAATTATGGTACTTTGAGAAGAGCCCCTTGATGTTGTTAAAGTACTTTCAACAGGTACTTGATGTCCTTGATTGAAAAGGTTTGATTGAAACACTTTTAAAAACTAGATCTGTTATATTTTATAAATGATAATGATAGAGTTGACATTTCTTTCCAAAAATTAATGCGTTTTCAGAAGTGAACTCTACACTTCTACAAATCTTTCTTTATTGCCACCTCAAACAGGGGAGTTAAAAGGGATCCAACTTGGGCAAACATATATCATGTAAATAAATCCAATACTAATTTGTGGACACTTCTCTGATCACAAACAAGAACATGAATCTATCATAAAAAAGTGTATTTTTATACTTGAGCAAAACTCTAATGAAAACATGCCATTGCACGCTTTTGTAATGTAAAGCTCGGATAGACCTGCGTTGTCCCGACACAGTCTATCAGTCAGTTCAGGACAATGGGAGACCACATACATGTGGACAAATCTGCAGGTGACACGTGCCAAAACATTTCAGTCACAGTTTGTCTTGGTGGGATTTGAAAACCTTGCGGTGTCCCACACTGTGTACAGCGTGTCATCTGGGAGGTCCCACTGTTTATCTGACAGTGGTCATCGGGGTCTTTCATGTCTTTCACCATGTCTATGACTTAATCCTAGTTGGGCGGTACTGATAAACACAGGAAACCTAATCTGTCTATAAAACGGAACATGAAATACTTAAACCAGCGGTTGTTTTCATGAGTCTTTTGAACATCGCGGTACCTGAGCTATTAAATTAGTTTGTGGCTCACTCAAATCTAATTAACCACTGCACAGTTTTGATGTGGACAACTATTACACAACCTGATGGGGCCATTTATTTATTTTTTTTATTGACTCAAGTGCTTTTAGCAGTGGATAAAAGGCCCAGACAGAATCTGGGTGGGGGGTTGTTGCCAAAGCTCTGAGGAGATTGGTGTATATTTTATGTGTGATTCATTCACAGTATGAGCAGATAATCATTCACAGATAATTCTTATTTGAGCATTTTTAAGGCCAGGATGATTTTAGCTTTAGCTTAGAATTACAATACCAAGTTATTCATACTTCCACTACATCCATTAAATTTAAAACATATCCTTTTGTATGACTTTTGATAGGCAAAACGTAGGATTATATCACTAATATATCTGTAAAATTAGTTGTAATGATACTTTTTAATGTCAATAGGAAAAAAGGGACAAACACCAGCCCCAGTGATTTGGTTCTGACTTTGATCTCAGTGTTTCAGTGTTACCCAAGAAAATGGAAAAATCCCTTCAGGTAGACTGGTAATGCCAACAGCTGTATCACACTTCACAGTATCAATATGTCATATTTTTAGGTAAAAGCCTATACAGATGGCCGCTAAGAAAAATGCAAAAGGAGCAAAGGCGCACCTGTACATGGTTTCAGCCTCGACGTCTCCGAACCAGACCCGCAGATTTGGAGTGAAGTTCTGTCCTGTCAGCTCCAGCATGGCCACGTCCCCACCACCATTTAGCTGCACGCAAAAAAGACAATCTAGTTACCTCACTGATATACAATGGTAAAACCTATGCTATGACACTTGATAATTGCGGCCTTTTCTTAGTAGTGGCAAAGAAAATTTCTGGAATTTAACAAAAGACAATGAGGGCTGATGAGCGAGGGATTTAGATCAGGAAGGAATAGAGAAACTGAAATCTCCCTTTGGAAATGAATGGGGGGGGGTTGTGTGTCCAAAAAAGCCTGAAATAATGTGAAAAATCCCATTCTTGCGTGCTTGTCTCTTCGGTGCGTACCTGTAAGCTCTCTACCACAGGCACGGGGGTGACAGGCGCGTGGACAGGGCCCATGCCCTCGTAGAAAGTGTATTCGGCCTTGTCTGTGCTGATGATTGTCCAGGAGGCGCCGTCGTTGATCATCTCCTTGTTTGGTTCCTTTGGGCATGGAGTGGCCTAGCAAGGAGGGGGAAGAAGGGAATGCACGCAGTGTTACACATCGAGGGCAGAGATAAGCACCAATAATTATGCCAAATCAAGACTGTAGTAAGTTTATGACGTTGCAAAGGAAAATGTGTATGTTAGTGTATGATGTGTGTAGTCGGATGCCTTAGGATCAAACCACATACCTACTCTGTCTCTCATTTTGCTTTGAAACAGTCTAAGTAAACAAAAATATTGAAGGTGAGTGGACTACCCACTCTTATTTCATAAGGGAAAACAAAGTATTTTTCCGTGGGTGGAGTATCCCTTTCAGTGCTGCACAGGTTGAATGCAGCCTGTGGGTTGCCAGCTGCCCACCACTAACCTCAAGGTTAAAACAAATCTCATCAGCACTCCAATTGTATGACACCCGATAAATGTGACCCAACGAGATGTCAGTGCTGTGCAGTTGAACTCAAATCCACTTTTGATTCAGTCCACTCAAGCTGCAAACAGAAATCCCTGTTTATATGCTAAAGTAATCCTTCTCAACCATCTGTTACTAGAATGGATAGGATAAACTTTAACTGAGAGTGAATTGACCTCAACCCTGGCGTCCCTGCAGTTAGACTACAAGTGGACATTGAGCAGACGCTGAGGATTGTAGTTGAGGCACTGACTTGAAACTGGATGATCCTTTCTTGGGAAAGGCACAGGTACATGCGTTCTGTGTCCTTCAGGTAGAAGGCACACTTGTGGAGCTGGGAGACCGGGTCGTCTGCGTCCAGCAGCGCTGTCTGCTTGTCCACTTTACGGATGATCTGAGAAAGAGAGAGAGAGAGAGAGACAGAGAGAGCTATTATTAGCTGACTGGAAGGTGGATGGAGCAATGGAGAGAAGAGGAAGAGAGGAAGCTGAAAGAAGGGAGGACAGAAGGAAAAGGAAAGAAAAAAGGGAAGAAGAAAGGAAGAAAAAGGAGAGAGAACAAAGTAAGGACGAAGAGAAGGAAGGACAGAAAAACAGGGAAGTCACATGTGATTCGGAAGAAAGTTAGAAAGGAAGGAAGGTGGGAAGAAGAAAGGAAGGAAGGAAACGAGGATGAGGGCGGAAGGAGAGAGGGAGGAAGGGGGCATGAAGCTCAGTAGTTTGGCAGCTCCCAGGTGTGAATACACATAACTGTATGAATTTAGGAAGGTGTTGCTGATAAAGAGCAACACTCTCAGGAAATCCTTCCTTGGATAAATAAAGTTCCAACAAAACAAACAGCCAGCAACAAAGCAAAGCACCAAGGATAATAAGATAACTGCTGCTTGTGTTACGCTCAATACCACCCATTATATAACGCTTATTTATATGTTATTTTCCTTTGTTTTACTCTATTACCTGCTGCTGTGATAACCCAATTGCCCCACATCATCATTAAAGTTTCATGTAATCTAATCCAGTCTAGTTTCATTGCGTCTGTTACCAGTCTCGGCAGGGCCATGCCGGTGACGGAGCACACCAGCTTGACCGTCTGGCCGTAGTGGATGTAACCGTCTCTCACAGTGAACTCCTCTCCTTCCGACTCCTCGTCATCCACTGGAGACACACAGAAAAAAGAGAGCGACTGTCAAACTCCCATAGGCTCTGCATTTTCCAGATACTCAAACCCTCATATGTTACTGGACTTAGACACACGATCAGTCTATCACTTCCTTTGTCTATAATCAATCAACTGCTCTACTGGCTGATTACACTTAACAATGAACAGAGAGAGAAGACGGGAGTGTAAGTACAGTCTAAATGACTGAGTGAGTGTGTGTTCAGGTTCAGTTCAGGCTCTGCAAGTCAAACGACATGTCATTAAGGAAGGGTGGGTACTTGAGTCACATGACTTGGACTCGAGTCACAATTTTAATTGCTTGAGACTTGATGCCTGAAGAGAAGACTTGAGACTTGACTTGACTTGGGTTCTGGTGACTAGGGACTTGACTTTGACTTGTACTTTGATGAGTTGAAAACGTTTCTAAATTCTTGACCGAAGATCTTGTATATATGTAAATGACTTAGATTGAAATTTATGAGATTTGTTCCACCAGACAACTGAATTTAAATTCTGTTTTCTGAATTTGTATGGAATGATTGATTTTCTATTAAAACCATATTGCATTGAAGAGTCCTAGATTTGAAGTTTTCTTTAAGATATTAAATTGATACTGGACTCTTGGTTTGTTCTGATTTGACTTTGAATCTAATATAAATTTCTAATGTAATTTAGTGGATCCAAGTAAACCATTTAAAACGTGTTTGTATAGATATAGAACTGCTGTAGTGGGTAGAGACTTACACAGGTGGATGTAGAAGGCGCCCCACTGCTGGGAGCTGGCGTGGAAGTTGCCCCCCTCCACATGCAGGTAGCGCGTGCTGACCGTTTGGGAGCGCAACCGGTTGAACAGTGCCACCTTGGTCCCTGATGCAATACACACTGTAGACGAACACAAACACGAATACAGACACACACACACACAGACAAGTTACACAGTGACCCAAAAATGACATGCCGTTTAAAGGTCAACTGTGCTGACAATGTGATAAGGGGTGAGAAAATAGCCATGAAACAAATCTTACCAGACGAGGTGTTGTGTACACTACAGGTGTTCAGCATGCTCAAATGACAGTCACCAGCTGGTTACTAGCTACTGAGCAGACTACATCGCCCTCTAGTGGCAGTTGTTGGCACTAACAACACTTGTCAAACTGTAGTTGGATGACTAGTATACTTTTTAAAAGGCCAAATTCGTGACCTTCAGCATGTTGCTCACTGTTGACAGAACATTACCCCACTGCTGGCTTTGTTTATGCCTACATAGTGATTTTTATGTCTGAGCTATTTTTGTCTGAGCTGAAATCTAATGTCTGAGCTTTTGATACAACGACTGACAGTATGTGGCAGTTACACATACATTTTAAATGTATTTTGAGGCAGTATGTGTTGCCAACACTGATGTAATGATTGCAATCATTGGACTAAAACAGAACATGTGTTTTGACTTTAGTTCTAATAAACTTATTTTTCATAACCCTCACAGTTATTGATAGAGAAATACTAGAGACTTTAGTACCAATCTGCATGCTGCATACTATTTTTACAGACCAGCAGAACTCACAATATCAGACTCCTAGGCACAGGTGACTCCACCAAAAGTGTACACACACACACACACACACACACACACACACACAAACATGTACAACTCACAGTCAGCATTCTTGAGGGACTGCTTCTTTTTGGAGGGCTTGGAGATAACTTTGATCCTCTTGCTGAGGAAGACACCGATGTCAGCGCTGTTGCCGTAGAACATCTTGACAGACAGCATGAAGTGCTTTCTCTTGTCGGAGTCGGATATGTACAAGGTTTTGGCTGTGCAATAATTCTGGTGGTGGAGGGGTGGAGGTGAGAGGTGGAGCAGAGCAGAGAAAGAGATGGGAAACATTAGGATAGGATTTTTCTGATGCAAATGAACGACAGTTAATGAACAAATTATCTTACTGAAGATATGGATACACAGAGAGACAGTGAATACAAGTCAGGAAAAAATACACTAGTGGGATACACACACATACCTAGCTCAGATTTCCATCCAAATAATGGCTTTTTATCAAATCTAAACATCTAACGTGTATCTTTGTCAGCCTATCATGATGTTAATGACATTGACTTTTAAATATTTGTCTGTTGCTGCTGTGAACAGAAAAATTGTAGGAATAATAATTCTGCAATGGTAAAAGGGATAAAGAGAGACTTCTAGCATTGCTCGTATCTATGGTAACTTCCAGTGAGTATCTGCATATCTTTGAGTGGAGATAAGTGTGTGTGTGTGTGTGTGTGTGTGTGTGTGTGTGTGTGTGTGTGTTGTACCTTTCCCTCTAAGTTAAGCTGCTGCATCTCTTGGTCGCTGTTGCCGATGCCGATGAAGGCGCAGGGCTGCGACTCCTGCTCTGAGCAGCCGTCTCGCTCCATCTGTTCCTTCTTTTTCTTCCAGCCGCTGCCCATCAGGTACACACAGGGAGGGGGGCAGAAGAACCTGGACACGTGAACATACATGACTCGTTAAGAGACACAGGCTTGAAGGATGAGCCCCTCCTTAAATAGTTATCAGTGAAGTGCAACCGAGCAAGGCACTTAATTCCCAGTTGCTAAAGTGGAGAAACAGTGGCCAACAGTACAAGACTGTGGTTGTACTGGGCAGCTTCCACATGAAACACTCTTGTGTGTATAACCCTCATTTCTTCTGTAACAAATATCTCAGCCTGTTACTGTAAATATGAATATGTTTTTAATCAACTTGCCTTGTTAAATTAAGGTTAAAGTAAAAGCTGCATGATTGGCAAACGTGACGAGAATGTTTGGTGACCCAAGGTTGAACTTAGGTTTGATTTGACTTGAAAAAACACAAAAACACATTGACAGAGAAAAAATATTCCCGAAAAGTGTATATGTTAAAGGACAGAACTGATGGATATGATTGCAATGCAATTCAGTCCAGACATAAACCACTAACAAAAAAACCGTAATACCCCATACTGATGGTGGTCATATACTGGTCAGGGTGCATCTTTTAGTTTGCACCACTAGAGGGCAGAACTGCACCAAGCTACAAGCAGAGAGTCAAACTATCAACAGTCTACAATTTAACTAAACAGTTTCCCAATCTGTCAAGCTTAATTTACCAGATGCTACTGTGATCGGTTCAGCATGGAAAATTTGTGCATAACAGGAGAAATATAAACCAGCATCACAAATAAAAAGGTACAAACAGGGTTTCTTCATATTTTCCAATTCAAAATGCCATACTTTTCCAATCCTTGATTCTTGTAATTTCTCGTGGAATGACACAACTAGATCAAACATGTAGTCATATATATAGAGAGAATGAACGGTCATATTTTTTAGTTGTTTTTACAGATCTCATTGCGCAATTTCTAAACTTTTCAAGACGTGGAAATTATGTTTCACTTTCAGACTTCAACTTTCTAGATCTTGTACAAATAGCAGGAATTCCTGATAAACCAAGAAAAAATATGACACTTGCATCTCACATCTCAGCCAGGAAAATGTGTCTTGTCAAGCGAGCGAAAAGCGAAAGAAAAAGAAAAAAACCCAACCCATCAAATTCAAATTTGAAAGAAATCCCCCACATTTCAAAAACGCAAGTGTATACTTGTGTGTGTGAGTGTGTGCGTGTTGGGGGGGGGCAAGTTGATGTGAAATCAACTCATTACTGAACTAGCACACTTCAAATAACTTTTGTGTGTGTCAGTGTGGAACGGGAAAGTGACCCATTTCGCAACACCAGTCTCTGTCTCTGTGGGTGTTTGTCTACTTTCACCTCCTATAAAAAGGGAACAGATAGAGACAGCTAGAAAGAGGGAGAGAGAGAGAGAGAGAGAGAGAGAGAGAGAGAGAGAGAGAGAGAGAGAGAGAGAGAGAGAGAGAGAGCGCACATTGAAACTGTCTACACACCCACTTCTTTTATTATGCTCCCTCGCTACAAAGTTAATCACAATACAAACACAGAAGCAATCGCAGGTGGCAGAGTGCACACAGACACACACCACATGGTTTTGTCTGTCCAAAGGATGTTAAACTGCTGACATGCACATAGCGGTAGAATCCTTATACATGCGGAGTGATTTCTGCAGTCTAACGTCTACTGCGTGTCTTGCTCAGTCCCTCTGCACAATGTGAATGAAAACGATAGCGATTCCGCCTGCGATACAGGAGAATTCCCGCGGGGACTTGACAAGCAGTCGCACCCAAACACTTGTCATCTGTGATGCGGCAGGCTGGCATATTGGTTACAGAGACCGTCCTTCAACCTGACTGCTCGGGTTCAAGCCCTGTATCTGCAAGCATCCGCTCTTCATGTTACGCTGATGGTTTCGTTGGAGCTTGGAAAGGCGACCTCCCGCACTAATAGTGCTTAAAAGTGAATGTTTTACCACAAAAAAGTCATCACATAGAGCTTTAAGTGTCCTTTAGCGAGACACTGCTTCCCTACCAGCTGCAGGTGCATTGTTCTGTAGCTGAACCTGTAGCTATGAACTTTATATTTCCTCCGACTTGACTGGGAAGAATTCAGTGTATGGCGATGTGACTGTAAGCATCCAACTACACATGAGGTACATCCATCCGCTTCCTGGAATCTCACCCAAATGTTAAGCGCAGGGAATAAAAAGAGATGAAGCAGATGAACTGCAGTCCAATTGTGTCATACACAGGACTGAAGCACTAAAGCCGGGAACTTGAGAGCAGATAATAGTTTTGGGGAAATGGGCCTTAGAAGTAAAGCTCTGTTTTATTTGACTGTGACTGGGAGTAGGAAAAAAAAACATAGTGTAGTTGTGTGTTATCCTAGGGTTTGTGTGTGTGTGTGGATGTGTTTGTGTGCACGTAGCCCAAGAGTATTTGGCTGGCTCCCCTCACTGCCCTTGACCTCACTGGTGTCACTTTAACTGGACGAGACGGCCGACATCAGCTGAGGAATTCAGCTCAATCTCAACCTCTCTCTCCCTCCATCCTCCCCTCCTCTCTCTCTGAGGTGTCTCGGACTTGGCCTGATTTACCAGGAGATAGGCCTGATGAGATCGCAAGCGGGGCTGCAGCTCGGCCAAGAAAACTGGGGGGAGGACGGAGGGAAGGAGAGTGTTAAAGAGAGAGAGTGAGAGAGGGAGGGACAAAGCCTGAGAGAGAGAAAGAGACAAAGTTAGAGGAGAGAGTTATAGAAAGAGTTTGACAGAGAAAGAAAGAGTAGAGTTCAAGAGAGCAGGAGAGAGCACTACAGAGGGAGGGAAAATGTTGGAGACAGAGATAGAAAGAGAAAGTTGGGAGTCAGTGAGTGACTTACTGAGTGAGTTAGAGAGAGAGAGATAGAAAGAGAGCAAGAGAAGAGACGGTCCACCATCCCATCTTTGAATTGTAGAGAATCTGCTGCATGCATTGCCTAAGACTTGCAGCAGTAAACCAGCAACTACCCACGCTCCCTACAGGTTAACCCATGTGTTTGTTTGGCCTGTCCTTGAAGTTGTCCTGTGAACCTCGGAGGCCCTTAAAAAGACCCGTACCTTTGCTCTCTTGCGCCTGAACCCCCAACACCTGAATCCTCTACGGCCTTCACCCGGACATACCCCCCCCCACCCCTCGAAACCTTTAGTCCCCCCCGTTCCCATTGCTCTTAACTCCCTGCTCCCTTTGCTTCTGGCCCTTCTGGCCCTCGGCGGCCTTCACCTGAATGTGGCCCCTGTGGAGAAGGCCGCCGCTCATTTCCTCCTCTGACCTCTGTGGATATGGAAGGCCAGGAGGGTCAAAATACCCACACCGCATGGAGGCACGCTGGAATGTGTGCGTGTGTTTTTCATTCCCTCCTACTTCTTTCTACTCCTCGGCCTGATCCCCTTTGACTGACATACCTGTTTATAAATACGTTCGATAGAGAAGAGTGGGCGGTCCACTCTGCTTACCGAGACAGTGGGAATGCTGAGAGGGACACAGATTCAGGACTCAGCACAGGGGGAGAGGTTTGGCATGATTTGATTCTGGGTCAGCGTGGGTACATGTGGCTCCGGGGGCAGGAGCCACACTGATCCATCAGAAAACAGACAGAATTATTGACGGATAGATTTCTGTCCGTTGGTTTATATTGGAACATCAACATGGTGGGAGAGGCAGAAACTGACTTGGAAAACACCTACAGTCACCCCAATGTTACAGCAGGCTTCCTCCTGTTTATCTTTGCTTTGGTTGTACCGTTGTATCTGTATTCGCCCCTATTTTTTCCAAAACAAACATAGGAAAATCTCTGATTGGCTAAATGGATGATGAGGAATCAGTCCGTCCAGAAAAAGTTCAACTGGTTTGAACTTTCTGACCATCAGACGAGTCATCAGCCTTGTCTGGACAACAGACAGCTTTCATTGAAAATTAAATGAAATGAACGGAGAGGGACAGACACAACAGATCAGTCTGACCACCGGCTAACAACTTCAAGAGTTGCATTGAAAGATGTATTGAAAGATGTGCAAATAGTTAGCTTGAAGTCTCGAACACTCAAGTATCGACTGCTTGGAAATATCACAGAGGCAGCCTGGTGTTGTCATACCAAAGGACGAGCGAAGACAAGGAGCTGTTGGAGAAGGCTAAAAGGACAGGGCCAAGTTATTTTTGTTTTTGCTTGACATCCATGTTAGCTCGCACCAGGACACAGCTGTTTAAAATCACTAAATGATGGGCCAGTGCGCATAACTGTTTATCAAACGTATATAATGCAAGGTTCCCACACTCACTGGACATCAAATTCAGGACATTGAATGAGTTTCAAGGGCTTTCAAGGGGTTTGGTGAAATTCATGGTCTCAGGATGCATGTTTTCGGGAAAGACATGACGTTGGTCAGAATTAGTCATCATAGAGGCCTCATTTTCAAGTCAAGAAATCATGGTGAAATTGTTTATTTTAAAACTGTTGCTATATAAATGCAGGCCTTATTTTATTTTTCTCAAATCCACAAACTTTCAAGGATTATCAAGGGGGAACCCTGATAGTGGAACTGTACCAGGAAGACGATGTTTATAATTCACCCACCTTTTCTCATTGCCGTAGGATTTCTGTGCAACTTTTGCATGCAGGATCAGGACAGTTTGGTCGCCTCGCTCCTTCAGGTAATTCCTCATCGCTTCTCTGCGGCGGGAACAAGGAGAAGAAAAGAGGGGAGATAGAAAGAGCGGCGGGACAGGGGAGGACAGAGAGGAGAGAGAGGGAGAGAAGTTCATTAACAACGGGTCGTTACGTGAGCCGGCAGATGAGGTGAAGAGATATTGGGTGTGTCGGGGCTTAAAGCTGGAGCGAGGGGAAACTCTGGGGTCGGCGGGGAATCACTGAGGATCATCAAGCAGGTTTTAAAAAGGCAATGGAGCGAAAATACACAGGCATAAGTGTGAAGTATGGACCGAGAACATACAGAAATACGCACGCACACAGACACATACACACACACACACACACACACACACACACACACACACACACACACACACACACACAAGTACGTACATACACTCGCAGTGACCCCTGGAACGCCCCAGAGCCTGCACGGTCTGCTGGCCAAAAAGCTATGTTCTCTCCAGCTGGGTCCATTTGAGGAGGGGGGGTAAGGGGGGGAGGGGGTTGAACCGTTAATGAACGGCTCAGAGGGACAGTGAGGAGCAAGGGGAAGGAACATGGGGGGAAGGGGGGAGCGAGAGAGAGAGCGAGAGAGAGAATAAAAGAGAGGAAAGGAAAAAGAAAACACCAAAAGCGCTGAGCTCACCACCAAAGAATCTTCATCTCGTGTCAAAATGTTGCAAGGTCCGTGCTCCAATTACTTTTGTCAACTAAGCCAAAACCTCCCGCCATCCCACACCTCACTCCCTTACACACACACCTAAAATAATTTAAATGTTTTTGGGACCAGTAGGGCTTATGATGGGCAGACCAGCGGGGGTCAATGATCAGGCTGGATGCATAATAAAGACGCATCACACGTATGGACATAGCACACCCTGTCCCGTCCACACACCCCACCCCACCCCACCCACACACACACACACACACCACTTGCACAGATGTCAGCGACACCTGACACGCCGGGGTGCTCAGAGGGCTCCCCACTCACACACACACACACACAGAGAGCTTTCCACTTTGCCACGCAATAGTGGGCCGCACGCTCGGGTTAGACTGGCCTTTGTTATGGAAAGCAAGGGGCCCCCGAGACACGAGAGGGATAGATTGGGGGGGGGGGGGGGTTTGAGGGAGAGGGGGGTCTGAGAGGAGGAGGAGGAAGGCCAAGGAGGGTTATGGTTTATCCGTCTGGCAAACGTTTCATTTCCCATTTCACTGTGTGATGGAGAAAATGATTTTCTAAGTAAAACCTGCCATTTGATTCTCTCCACAGAATTAAAACACACTCTACAGTATATTCTACATTTTCAAAATTATTCAATCGCCCATAAACTGCAGGGTAAAAACAGTGGAGATACCATTCTAGGAACCCAAGAGTTTGAAGCTACGCAATTCTTTGAATACCATTTAGATGAAAATTAGATTCTACACACAAATCGGCCCAGAAAGAGGGAGCTCCAAAGCTGCTCTTTGATTCGAAAAATGTTTGAATTATTGCAAAATTGTGTTTAAATAATTTGTTTTCCTTTGTTTTAATGAAATGGGCTGTATGGTCATTGCAGCTATGGTGTCTTTCTAATGAATGACAATCTTCCTCTGATGCTCAAGTGTAGGCTACACACAGTATCACACAAACACACACACACACACACACACACACACACACACAGACCCCAGGAACACCCTAGAGCCCGCAGCTCTGACTAATTACATGGGGAACACACAGTTCAAACGTGGTGATGTCATGCCTGCAGGGCGCATGTCACTGGACACCTCTGACATCGCCTGTGACCCGCCAGCCTTGCAGGAAGGGTGACATCACAGATAGGGCAACACAGAGCATGCACGCACACACACACACACAGGTCTTATACATTGCACCCATTTCTTGGACTGCTAGGCCTTAAACATAAGCTAAGTCTATTGTATCTGTATATTCACATGAATCTGATATCGCCACAATCCCATTTACACACATACAATTTTACTGCCCTTACTCCAAGGATGCAGGAAATCTGATTAAGCCGTTTGTATGCATAGTGAAAACCACTACTCTGATAATATTGTCATTTCCATGCAGCCCTGCAAACTCCAAATATTGCCTGCATACTGTCCGTCAAGTACGCCCTCCTTCAAGAAGCTCAGTCCTTTAATCTCCGTCATTAACTCCTGTCCCTTCCAAGGTATTTCAAGCAAGACACTCCCAAATAACATTCCCTATAGACCTAATGGGGAGACTGGATGAAGGGAAAGGCTGGATGTACTCCAAAAATATGGGGGTTTTTTTATATTATCAATAATGATCCATGTCTGAACATTACATTGGGCCACCATTAACTGTGAGAGCAGCTTCGGGGAGCCTTGGTATGCATTGTGTAAGTATCCGATACCACTGGAGGAAATGAGACTTGCATAAAAACTTGAATGGAATTCCATCTCAAGTTTTGTGGTGGCAGCATTATTTTGTTTTGTTTTTTAGAGAAATTCCCTAATTTGCCACCACTCCAGAATCTGCGAGACGTAAAGAGGACAAGACACACTCCTTTTAAACAAAGAAATATTCATTAGGATCAATAAAGGGATCAAAGGGTCAATAAAATAGGTTATCTGAGACTGCCCTAGTCTATAGTCAACACTGTTTTCATCAAACCATGAAACCATTGCGGATGGGTTAGCGTTGGGAAGAGGCCATTCCCATCAAGAGAGAAATGCTTCACCTTGGGATGAAGCTCTCACTCTGGTGGTTCTTTGTGTATTGTCTTTTTCCTCACCCTCTAAGGACCTGATACTCTTTTCACAGCTGCCTAAAATAACTCCAGAGACAACCAACACAGCCTACAAGTTGGCAGCAATCAAATGAAATCCTAGCAGTCAATTTCTGTGCCAGTAGTTGATGCCGGTGTTCCAGCTTGGGAAACCTCCATATGACGAACTCTTGAAAATTACAGTATTTTTCTATTCAATTTCAATAGCAACAGACAAGCATACGCAAATTTTTAATTCGGGGAAATTCGGATTTGTCATGATGCCCCAGGCTCCTCTCTTTCTCCAGTTACGAATTAGCATAGCGACGTAAAATGGCTATGTTGGCAGAAAACTGAATTTATTTTGCGATTTATTTTGTGCAACTTGGCTCTCTAGTTAGTTAGGCACTAATTATTAATAACTACTTCTGAGGCAAATTTAAAATCTAGCATATGTGGAGCAGTCACATCTTCCAACAAGCAGATTTGTCATCTTTTGTGGTAACCACAACAAGATAAGTGGCACAGGTGAAAAGAAAAAGGATCTGCAGCGGTGACGAGTGGGTAGCTGATAAAGGGGTTACCCAGATGACTTGTTTTGACAGTAAATGAGTGAAGCGGGAGGGAAAAATGTTAACAGCATTATCCATAAAAGGAAAAATGATTCAATCAGAATTTGATAGCAATGACATGCCAAATGTATTAGGTGCTGATAAGTACAATTTAGGCAAATAAAATGCAGTCAAAATAAAGCTATATAACATATTTTATAGAAGTATAAACAGCCCATTCATCATAGAACCAAAATGTCTTGTTGCTCTACAGCCAAGCATACAACATGTATGCTTTAATAGCCAGATGCTTGAGTAGCTACTGACTGGGGATAAATAGGTCATTAAGTGCATGATGCAACTCAGAAAGTTTTTGGCCAATGTAGACAGAAAATGCTCCCAGGAGTAAGCAAAAAAGTGAGCCACAAAGACCAAAATCTATTCAAATGTTTTTTGGCAACAAGATCTTATGGGATTAAGCAATGGGTGAGGCAAGGGTAAGGGCACCGCTCCCAAAAAAAGTTCCCTTGTGTATGACTTGGGTCTCAATAGAATATCCTTGAAGATGAGGCTGCGACACAATGTTAACACATCAGCAACCAAAGGAAACTCTCT
The DNA here is from genome assembly GCF_046629955.1 of Centroberyx affinis. NCBI lineage: Eukaryota > Metazoa > Chordata > Actinopteri > Beryciformes > Berycidae > Centroberyx > Centroberyx affinis. Next base: position 29,575 of record NW_027279307.1, on the reverse strand, counting down.
AAAGAGGGAGAAAGCATATAGAATAAAACTCCATGACATTACCAAGGATCGGTAATGGTTAGGGGACAACAAGGACATCTGGGTAGTTACTCATCTCTTAAACATACCGACACACAGACACACACACACACACACTAGATAGAGATTAGGCCTTTTCCTGAAAACTGAAGGCTTTAAGGAGAAGTGAGAGAGACATTGCAGAGCTTCCTATGTGAGAGCGGCATGCAAATATGACACAAACATGACAAAAAATGCGTGCATATACACACACATACACCTCTGGCACTGCCTCCTGTATATTAACAAAAACAGATAACTTAAACACACACTAAAAATAGACGTAGTGGGAAATTACAGATAGTGAAAAATGGGGAATCAATGCCCTGAATCATCTGATTTGAGGCAGGAAGTGACAGATATGGGCATGTACCCTTCATTGAAGCAGACAAGATGACACATGCACAAAGCCACATCCACATGCAATATGAAAACTAGCACACAACACGCGGCCAGAGACTGGCAATGACAATACAGCTATGCAACCAGGGCAGAAAACAAACTTGATCTACCATCCTAGTGGTATTTAGACAGAGAAATCCCGCTAAAGGGTATTTTTTTGCTTTTATGTGATCGTTAGGTGTCACTCAAGTGGTTATTTGGCCTGACAGAAGCACCAGGTGAAACCGGCATACATGGTTCTCTGGTAACGGCATTGCCGACAGGAGAATTCAGCCAGTGCTAAGCTAAACACTGTTGGCGCTAATCACACACACAACTGTGATGTGTCAGTTTTTGTCAACTCCTGTTAAGAGATGGGACAATGCAAAGAACTTGTTTTCTCTTGGTACTCTTGGGAGGAAGCACAGTGAGAGTGAGAGAAAGAGAGAGAGACAAAGTGACAGAGAGAGAGAGAGAGAGAGAGAGAGAGAGAGAGAGAGAGAGAGAGAGACAAAGATAAAGAGAGAGAGAGACAGACAGACAGACAGATAGAGGTAAAGATGAAAGAGACAGCAAGGGAGGAAATGCTTAAAAAGATAAAAAAGCGCCAGACAGATTTCTAAAAAGACAGACATTCAACAACAGGCAGCATGGGGTCAGTCGTGTGTGTGTGTGTGTGTGTGTGTGTGTGTGTGTGTGTGTGTGTGTGTGTGTGTGTGTGTGTGTGTGTGTGTGTGTGTGTGTGTGTGTGTGTGGGTAGAGGGGCTAGGTTAAGCCAGGCTACAGATGCAGCAGAGCAGACAGGCATCTGTCCTGTACATCTGTCACAGCGTCTACAGCAGAGCAGTCCACCACAAGACCCCCTGTGAACACACACACACACACACACACACACACACACAGGGAAGGGACACACTAATACACACACGTGCAGAGTGAAATAGCTCAATTACGACGATCAGACCGCAATTAGTTTGCGCCCCTATGCATCACAATAGGTAGATTACACACATCCGCGGTGCAGGGCTTGGGTTAAGACATTAACAATCAGCCACTTTAGCTGCTCAACCTCTTTTTAAATGAACTCTCCATCTGCGGCTCTAGGGAGGGGAGGCCGACACACAAGTGCCTGCTCAGTGTCTAACCTCCTGAAGGCCCTTGTGAGCCTGTGAAAGAGGAAGTGGTCTAAAAGAATGCGATGTTGTCTCTCTTGTTTTGGTGTTGGCATGAAGTAATCACATTCATCAATCAAATACAAATTTGTCAATCAAATTAAATCTAGTTTATATTTTACTACTTAAAAAGATCAACTGTCAACAGTGAAAACTAATGGCAAATTGTCTCTGTCTATGTGAATTTCTTGTCACCATGTCATAAATTCAGCACAAACTACTTTCCACACAATGCAGTATTTTCACGTAAAAAAAAAAAAACATAACAAATTGCATATTGGCAGCACACAGGCAAATGTTCCAGACCAAAATAATAGTCATCAAGGTTTTATTTTAGTCTGACATTTAGAGTTTTCTACAAAGAAGTAGATAACTAAAAGGCAGTTTCTATGGAGCCTCTCCATCTCAGCCGATGGATTCTGCAGAGCCGGCCCTTCCTCTGTTGAGGGAGCCGCCTCTTCAAGGGCTTATTCTCCCAAGCAACAGAGGAGGCAGCTTATCCAGCCTGTGTGTGCATGTGCGTCCGTCCGTCTGTCTGTGTGTGTGCATGTAGATGTGTATCTGCTTGCAAGTGTATCTGTCGTGTGTGTATATTTGTGTGCATGTACGTGTGTGCTCATTTGCCTGTGTATGTGTGTCATGTATTGTATTTCCAGTCGAGTAGCCTTCCTGACAGGGCGGCCCTGCAGGACCCGGAGCTTTAGCTGCCCTAAAAGCCCCTGCAGGACCTTGCAGATTTTAGCTGCCTCTGCTGCTGCCAGAGAGAAAACCATAGGGCCGTTGCTGTGGGAGGTGGGGGGGGCAAGTGGGTGTGAGTGAACATGCAGACATGAAGACAACGAGGCAGATACACAGAGACAAGCACAAAGAACAACGTGACACACAGGCGTACAGACACACACACACAAACTGAAGGAGTTTTGTTCTGTGCCTTTCGGCTGCTGGGTGAAAAGTGTTTTGCGCCTGTCATATTTCTGGCCATCGAAACCATCAGACAAATGGAGGGGCCAGTGCAAGCCAGCGGACTGGCAGCACATGAATGAAGAAGGGGACACATCAAAAGGTGCTGGGGCCCCTTTTTCCAAAACCATGCTTGGCTGTTCCAGGCAATATGCAACCCCTCATTTTCCCCGCTGAGTGCCACGCGCGAAGACGAACGCGTGTGCGCGCACAAACACAACAGGCAAAGCCGTGGTCATGCACACACACGGAGAGGGGGGACTGAGGCCCTGTGACAAAGAGGAAGACCAACACACAAACAAGTGCGTACGCACATACACACACAGATACCCCCCACTCCAACCACACGCACACCACCACCCACACACACTCGCTCTCTCTCTATCTCACACACACACACACACACACAGGCACACGCACAAACCTCCACAAGCAAGCCACAACGCCCATCAACTTTCTATGTTCACCCAAATGTTGTTCCGAATGACTTGGAACATGCATAAGAGGAATGGAAAAAAAACATCAAAAAGATTGCAATGCCACTAGCCCACACTATGCAGAATACAGTGCATAATAGAGTGCATGGAGAGCATAGTTTCATTATACACCAAGACAAGTCAGTTATCTCCATCAAGGATGTGATCATCAACAGAAAAACCTTTAAAACAGAAATCCTGGAAGGAGCTGAAAAATCGCATCCCTGCTTATTTGGATCGTTTCTCTGCTCTAAAGAGGAACAGCAAGTCGTTTTGTGCAGATTCAGTACGTTTTTAAAGCACAGTAACAATACAGAGGGCGTTTGCTCTAAGACACCGGCTTACGTCTGCCTGTCCACTGGGAACCTCTCTTTAGGGCACTGGCTACTTTCAGGTTTACAATGGAAAAGGGCATGCTGTTGCAGGTTTCCAGCACCACTGAGATCTTATTTTTAATCGCAGAGTACAGAGGCCTAGCAGTTAAAAATATTTCAACAGAAGACTGCTGTGCTTCAAAGAGGTTGTCAATGGTCCCACAGTAAGAGGAGCCATGACAGGCACTACCCACAAGCATCTGTTTAGCGCTACAAGCAACAAAAGGATGTGCTCAGATACAAGGCCTGTCTGCTCTTCGCACCACAGTTAAATGCACTTGCTTCCCACTTCCAAATCACCTAATTAATACATTAATTATCAAATATTTCTAAGTAAACACACTTGTCTTCACATGGCACATGGGTGGTATTAATATGAACTCTGTATCTTGAAGCATTAAGAAGTTATAGTAGTTTCAAGAAAATCATTTTTTCTTTATCAATATGCAAATTTATGCAGCAAGGTACTCCAAAATCTAATCAGATCATCTCTACAGGGGGTACCAGATGTCTAAGTATGAAGCTTCTATTATGTATTGTTCTTGAGTGATTGTCTTTACAAGGATGTATCTACACACAGACAGACACACAGACAGACAGACAGACAGACAGACAGACAGACAGACAGACAGACAGACAGACAGGCTGACAGACAGGCAGGCAGGCTGACACAAAGATGCCAGCATGACGACATAATGCCCTGTATACCATGTATCATGGTGGCAAGACATAAAAAAGGTGTTATGGGGAGGATATGTTGTGTGCACGTGTGTGTCTGTGTGTGTGTGCATACTCACCTTGTTAGGCGCTGTGGCTGAGGGCGCTCCCCGAACTTCCTGCAAAGACACAAAAGCAAAAAGAAAACATGAGTGGGCTGGTTATCAACCACAAAAACACAGAGTAAACATCACACACACACACACACACACACATACACATACACACACACACACTCCTGTCACTGTGGCCTTGACAGCATGTGGTGGTAATGTGCTAACACAAGAGGCAAGTGACAGGACGTGTAGGTGTATCTGTGCGTTATCACAGCAGCAGCAGGCAGGTTAAAGCAGGTGTACAGACATTGAATTTTATTTCAACCTAAATCCCACCTTTGGCAGGTCACAAACAGGTCCTGCATCAACAGTAACGGTCTTGTTTGGTTGTTTAGGAATAATAAGTAATATTTTAGGCATTTCATTTACACAGTTATCCAGGGCAACAGAAGAAGAACCTAAAATTCCTAGATTGCCAACACCACAAGAAACCAACAGTAAGGTGAAGGATTATAGCAATTTATCAACAGAGCAGTCAGGGGAATAGCTATACATACATATTTATCTAGGACATCTTTATAACCTATACCTTCCCATATCTAATAAATTATAGTTGTGCTCTGCAAAGAGTGTAGTGGTGGTACATTTGTAAAACAAATACTATACAATAGCAAAAGCATCTTAATAAAAAAGTATAGAAAACCGATCAAGAGTGTAACAAATACACAGATCTTCTTGCTTCACTTGTGTTATTGCTGATCAGAATTGTAAAAATAGAACGAGCATATCTGACTTGATAATTTCCTGATGTCTTTTTTCTCCAGTTCAATGGTGCATAATAGCTAAAGGCAGATTTCACGATATGCAGTATTCTCAATACTAGATACCACTGGGATTTAGCAGGGTAAGTACGTCTGCATTGTAAGAGAGATATGAGGTGCTGCAGCAATTTCTGCAGCCATACTGACAAATCATAGTGCTGGAGAGATAAACAATGGGGAGTGTTGCTCTTACCTAATAAGGAGACTGCCAAATTTAACTTCTGATATAAATTTACAATGATGTAGGCCTACACAAAAATATACGAAATGAAAATGTATGAAAATGCTAAATGAAAGCAGAGGGCATTACTGGCATCACTGATTATACATTTATATCCCAATCCAGTGGTGTCTATGAGAGATTAACCCTAAATGATCGATTTTTTTCTGAGGGTACATGAAATTATTTTTTATTGTCTATATTCAAGGACTGGTATCGTCAAAACCATTGACACTGATGCAATGACACAAATTGCGATGTGGAGCTGAGAAAGCTGTGAGCTCTCTGTGAGTCAACCTACTTGACTGTTGGATTATTTGCAAAGCTACAGGGAGGGGAAATGCTCTGAAACCCGTCACTGTGGGGGCTCTTTTAACCCCTTAAAAATTAAAACACTATGTCATCATCATGTCATGAGCCCAAAACTGGGAGGATGATGCATGCATGGTGGTCAATTTCACTTCTATGAAATCTATGAAAATTGTACCCCAGATCTCGTACCCATATTGCCCACACCTCTTTTTAGCCTCTCATCCTTAAACTGAAGTTCAGCCTACCATTAGTCATACTAAAATCCACTCTGGGAGATCATCATATACCTTCATCCATTAAATGAAGTCTGCTCTTAAACCGGACCGCCGGTTTCGTGGAAAATGCAGAGTGCTAGCAGAGCATGACCAATCAATCAACCATGCTTGAGTCACAGCTGAAAACTTTATGACATACATTGCGCATTTAGCAATGAAGCTATAGTCAACACCACATATACAAGAATAAACAGTAACCTCTTAGCAACACCACAGTAAAGGAAGCACAAGTCAGTGTTATAGCACTGACTTGTGCAAGGTGATAACAAGCAGTAGTTTAGCGCCTGTACTATTCAAGGATCCTCTTTATGGCTTACAGATACAAACACTGCATACTCAGCAGAGTAGGAAATAAACAGATGAAAAATGTGCCTCACAAGTTTATAAAATAGGAGTGGTGGGGTGGTGAGTGATTTTCCCCATACCAATCATTAATGACTAACATATCTGGCCGCCAACTATACCAAGAATGTTGGTTGATTGTGAGTATAAGACAATATGTTAGTTAAGGGTTTGATTCCAACAAATCTATTCCGCTGAAACGCCAATGAAAAACCGTTGCAGGAATGTTTCAAACTTTAGTCCCACCCACAAAGGATTGGCTCGACTGTTTCTCTGACAAGAACAAGCCATTGACTAGAGCAACACCAGACTGTCTGAAAATCTGAAAAGTGGGCGGGACGCGATTCAGGAGTCTGGAACCAGGCTAGCATAGCATGAAAAATAGCATTAATCTCATCTCTTTTTTACTTTTAAAATCTGATATTATTTATCTTTTTTTTTTTTGTCTTTGTATTTTATCACTGTTTTTTAAATCATTTCACTTATCTGTTTTATCAATGCACAAATAAGCTGAACTAGTGCCGACAAATGCCCTCTATACTCGTTCATAAAAGCCCCTGTAGACAATGTTAGCTTTCTGAGCCTGAGCCGCTGAGGGAGCAAAAGAGAGAGAGAGACAGAGAGAGGAGAGAGAGTGAAAAGTAAAGAGAGGGGAGGTCTAGAATAGAAAAATCAATGGCCCGAGTGCTGCCTCTTTCCTCCGTCTCCCTGCAGGTTCCCTTTCATCACATCCGTCTATTAAGGCGCTACAGTAACACTCGGCTTACAGCCCATAGCTGGCACAAGGCAGCGCTGGAGGTACATGAACGCGGCACGTGGAGGTGGCTGTAGGGAGGGGTGTGTGTGGAAAAGTGAGAGAATTAGCAAATGTGTGTGTGTGTGTGTGTGTGTGTGTGTGTGTGTGTGTGTGTGTGAGTGAGAGAGAGAGAGACTTTCTCTTGGTGTAGGATGCAGCCGCTTTGCGTGCTGGTGCCGAATTATGACTAACATGGCATCAAATAAACACTCGGATAGCGTGTCAATTCAGTTCGTTAGGGTTTTAGGCAAACAGAGTATGAAAAAGAAAAAGAAAAAAAAAAGAAAAAAAAACTTGTTCAATAGAAATAGAGGGATGAGGATGGCTAAAGCAAGGGAAGGAGGCAAAGAGGGAGAGAGAGCAAGAGAAAGCGATTGGAGCAAGAGCCAGAAGGAGGGAGTGGAGGTGGAATAATTATAGAGGGCAATCAATAAGGTTCCCACAGTGAAACGCTGATGCCTCAACTGACTAATGGATTCCAGACGGCTCTCCTCTCCCTCCCCTCCTTCCCTCCTCCTAAACCTCAGCTCCTTACATTGCAGACAAGGAGGGATGGAGGGAGGGATACTGTAGGGATACTGTGTAGGGTGAGATGAAAGACGAGGCAAGACGAAGTGGATGGAGCGTTGCGGGAAGAGGGAGAATGACTTCTTCTACGCAGAGATGAAGCGGAAGGATTTAGAGGTGAATATACGGAGAGAATGAGAGGGATAAGAGGGAGAGGGGGAGACAAGAGGAGAGGGTAAAGGGGAAGCGATGACCGAGGAGCAAATGTCCGCACACCAGTGGCACCAGCAACAGTCACGGCTCCTTGTAATCTGCATTCACTCACTCATTACTAGTCCCATTGCCACATGTAAACACGTTCATAGCGTTCCCTGCTTCAGGCCAAATAAGCCGATGTTTCAACACGTCGGCTTCAACCATGTCAAATAGTTATGAGAAAAACAAATAAAATCCCTAAAGCACTTAATACAGAACCTAGTAGAGCCCACTTTATCTTAACCTTGTGGGACATCATTCAGTAGTGTTGTAGTACTCGAGATCGGTCTTGGTCTCGAGACCGGCCTTAAGACCACATTGTGATGGTCTCGGTCTCGTCTCGGACTCGACTGCATTTTTACTCGGTCTTGACTCGGTCTCGGACAAAGAGGACTCGGAATTTTATTTCAAGACCAGTCGAGACCACAAGTGCAGTAACATCACTACCTGCCGGTGCACTGTCTGATTTATTTCTTTTTTTACTGTGATTGGATATAAATCTTTCCCCCTTCAAATTGCAACCGATAACTTGGCTTATTTTAAGTTTGAAAGTTTATTAACCATTAAACGCTGCCACCCTCACCCACCCCCCTCTGAGCTGCGCCATCTGGCAGATTGAGTAGGGGAGAGCAGGGCAAGTTGTCACATTGGTCAAAGTCAAAACACTATAACATAAAAACAATTTGTAGCCTATACATGACAGTAAGTTTATGTTTCTTCTCATTTCAGGAATCAAAATAATTATACATTGAGACATAAAAGCAAGGGTCAGCTATAACCTGATAATAATTTTGAATGTTTTAGTGAAGCTATCTGCTCAAGGTGTTTTAACACTTCTGTTTCATTCTGTCTGCTGTCTTGAGCCTTTCCAAAGGTCAGTGAAATCGAATTGCAATGTTTCAAAGGATTGCCTTCCGTCACTGAGTACATACTGTACAGCCATTTGTATTTTACTTAAATTCCTAAATAATGCTTTCTTTCTTTTTGAATTTTAGCAGAGAAATGGTGTAAATGTTGAGCCATCACTCTGATTACATGGTCTTGAAAATGGACTCGCATTGGTCTGGTCTCGGTCTTGACTCGGTCTCGCCCCCCTTCGGTCTTGGTCTTGACTCGGTCTCGCCCCCTCAAAGTCTTGGTCTTGACTCGGACTTGATACGCTCTGGTCTTGGTCTTGACTCGGTCTCGGTTTAGGTGGTCTCGACTACAACACTATCATTCGGGAAAGTACGACTAAAATATTAGATTGTATTTTGAAATTCCTGATCCAAAATTTGAAACTTATTAAAAATCAAACCAACATAGACATTCATATCCAAAATGGCCATATGTGTTGATTATGCACATTTGGTATGCATGTCAGTGAGCTCAGAATTCATGTCACAAATCCATTTACCTTTTCCACCTATCCTCACAAAGTTGTGGAGACTGAGAGATGCTTTAGCTTTGCTTTTATTTTCCTCAAGGTAAAGCTTCGATGGTGTCAAGGTGGCCATCGCAACGATGGAGTGCAAAAAGAGAGATGGAGACGGACAAAAGTGCTAAGACATGGGTTTACGAGTTCTGTGAAAAACCACCGTCCACATTTCCTACCGCCTCCACGAGCTGACATTAACACACACACACACAAACTCGGGGGTGCAAACCACACCAAGATAAGCACAACAAACACAGGAAACCACATAAGGTATAGTTGCAAAGAAAAAACAAGGCATGGTAACTGTTGCATCGGCAGTTTTTCAGGTAGATTCCTATTCATGAACTAGTATGTGTGATGGCAAAGTTCATAAAGGTGAAGATTGTGTACAGAATTTCATCACTTCGTCTTAACACATTGCATGCAAGTGTAGTGCAATGTCTGCATGAATTTCAATTTTCAGGTGGTCACATTGTACAAAAGCTCAACCAATCGGTCAATATCAAAATGACTCAAAGCCCGGAGGACGACAAATACAGAGCGGTCCTCATCTGGTCCCAGCTTCCTCATCGAAGCTGACCAGCTGGGCCGTCTCCCTGGTCTCTGTGACTCAGCACAGACGCAACACGGGCCCTCACGATTCTCACGATCCTCACAGTCAGGAAGGGGTCATCACCCCCCAGGGTTCAAGCCATCAGAAATAAGTGTTCACACTAACGGCCCTGCTCCACTACAGCCATTGGGCGTCGGGCATTGCCATCAGCCGTCAGCCATCAAAGGAATGATTCCTTTGCCAGCAGTGAAAGATGCTCCACTGCTCACGTTGCGTCCGATAGCTGCGTCCAAGCGAAAAATTCGCCTAAGTTCAATTCTCAAAGGCTGAGGCACGCGTTCTCCCGCATTGAAATAAAGTTGAATTGATTGTTTTCTGGTGAATCCATTCAAAAGTCAACGAGCTCTGTGGAGCAGGGAGAACGCCACTTTGGCGCAACACTGATGGCAACGCGACGCAACGCTGGTAGTGGAGCTCTAACATAAGGGCTGAAAGATATTGACAAAAATCTAATTGCGATTTGACAGAATATTGCAATTGCAATTTAAACTGTTATTCATATCATCACAAGTTTTTCTTGTCATACATTTTTTAGAACTTAAAAATTGATAAAAGAAGAGTGATTTTATATGTATGATTTTTGTGTTTGAATATGATTTAAGTGTTTCACCAATATTGTACTAGATTCATGGACCAAAGATTACCTGGAGATCTAAAACACCTTGTTCAGAAATCCATTTTGGACGTCTCTCTCTCTTAAGCAATTAATTGCAGCCTTAAGTGTATATTGCGATTTCTATTTTTTTTTTTTTTTCGATTAATTGTTCAGCTCTAGTTCACATTCAAGCATTATCTTCTCTTTTTACTCTGCACGTGGTTTGTGCTGTGTGCGAAACTGAGCTGCTGTACCAGAGACATACAACATTCTGCCAATTCTGTCATGTGTTAATAAAACACACTTTTTTAGACTCTCTGTTTTAGTTAGGATGGCAGGTTAGAAGAGAAGGCTCCCACCATCACCAGACAGACACACACACACACACAGACACACACACTTCAGGCCAGGGGCCAAAAGAGGAAAGGGAAGCTCTGTAAGAACAGGAGTTTCGTCTGATTTGCTCTCCATCCGTTATCCCTATTCTCTCTTCCCTCCTTCCTTCCTCCGCCTCCTCCTCACCTCCTGCTCACTATCACTGATTCCGTTGGATACAATGGGGGTGAGGGACACTGCGGCCAAATAGTAGCGTTAGTGAGCAATCAAGCACAGGATAGGCTTCACTATGGAGGCGCTGACATTCTCAAGCAGGCTGCAAGACGGGTTATTTCAGCAGGAAAATTATAACAACACAGACGTGTGCGCACGGGAACACAATGGGTCTCATTTATCAGTTTCCATATGTGTAAAACATTTATAAACAAGGCTGCATGCTGCCTTTTTTTAGCCCCCAGGGAGCACATTTGTCTCCTAAATCAAAACTTGTGTGGTTAGACAGACTGTCCCGTAACCAAATCGTTAAAGGTTCACTCTCCTCAACAGCCATATGTCCTGTCAAAGTGTCCTTGAGTGAGATGTTGAACGCCAAATCACTCAACTCACTCACTCACTCGGGATAAGAGCATCAGCTAAATGCCTAAAATGAGCATAATCCAAAAATAACTGGAAATGCTCATCCCTACTTTGAATCTTAAGTTACACAAAACTGCCCCTTTTTCGATTTTCTAGGTAGCATCAGTGTATTTTTAGAAGCATATGCTACTAAAAGGGTTGCACTGTCGAACTGGCTGAATTTCTGAAACTGAACTCACGATGACAATATTTTTTTGAGTAAGTAATATCTATTTTGCAAGTTAAATGTTAAAAACACTTTCTGTTCGGGGGTCCTGGTAGTAAAAGGCACATGGTGTGTAATGGAAAAGATGTGGGTTTGAATCCTAGTCATCACCACTGTCGCATCAGCCCTTCTGTCTCTCTTTTCTCTCTCCCCCTCATCTCTCCAGTCATTCTACACTTAGACAATTCAGAAGCATGAAAACGAATATGCTGGCCACAGGGATCCTACACATTTTTTAAAAATTTCAAAATTCCATACTTATGGGCCTAAATTTCTTGACTGGTTTTTAAATGCATTACATAATCAAGGCTGATAATGGCCAATGTCTAGCTGACAATTCTCAATCCTCATAACAAATACCACAGTATGTTAAATGCCAGTCGGTTTACAAATACATACGAGAGGCACTTGAGCTGCCTAATGTCCCACCATAATACAATAAACATAACCAGCTATGCTAATGAGATCAAATTAATGCAAATATTTCTATGCCAATATAGTTGTTTTCACGTAGCACATGGGTGGTATTAATATGAACTCTGCACAGCAGAACAAAGAAGATCAGTTTTTCTTCATTAATACACAAATTTATGCAGTAAGGTGCTCCACAACCTACTCAAGATCATCTACTCTATAGGGGGAACCTGTGGTTTAGGTATGACCTTTCTATCATGCATTGTTCTTGAGTTACTGTGTTCAAAAGAATGTATCTACAGACGCATAAACACACACATACACACATGCAAACGCACGCATGTATCAGGGTGGTGGGTAGAGCTGGGCGATAAACCGATTTTATCAATTAATTCGAATTTATGGTTTAGGACGATGTGTAAAAATGAAAATCAAGTTTCACTTTAACCCGGGCAATACGGCACAGAACCGCTCTCTGCCAATCAAAGCCCCACCGCTTCCCTGAGCTTCTGCAGTCGACAACACCCACCGAGATTTCCCCTCAGACACAAACACAGTGTCAAGATGGCAGTGCACGCTTCTTCGTCATTTGGAAGCGGTTCGGTTTTACAATGTCCGACGTCGAGCAAACCACTCTCCAGTGTAAAGTTTGTCCAAAGTCTGTGGCAACTAAAGGTAGCAGCACGACAAATTTATTCCAGCATCTCCGACAGAGGCAGCCGAGTGGAGAAGTGTGTGGCACCACGAGATGCACAAGCTAGCGGCAGCCAGCAAACGCCTGCTTAAAAGCAGGTAACATTAGCGGCATCATTTTCCTGTGGCATCCCACATGACAAGAAGGGCCCCGGTGGAAAGACATTACAGATGTGGTGGCGTTTCATATCGCCTGTGTATGTGGGCACCATGGATATGGCCTGTGTATATGGGTACCATGGAAAATGAATAATGCCTTTGTAATTTTTAGTTTGTTATTTAGAAAAATGTATTAAAATCGTAAATCGGGTGTAGGTGTGAAAAAACGGAGATTTGATTTTTAGGCCATATCGCCCAGCTCTAGTGGTGGGACATAAAAATGAGCAGTCATGTGTGTGATGAATGAGCAACTAAAGTCTTCTGTACTACTCCAGACTTCTGTGCAAGCCCTAAACCTTTCAAGACAGATCTGTAAATTATCAAATTCATTTTCCCTACTTTTCCAGACCAGTAAGAACCCTGTAACTAGGCTTCTGTGCTTTGGCAATATCTTATTAGCAGCCTGATAGGGCCATTAAACCGCCAAGCCAACTCATTGGTAGCTTACTTTGGCATGGTTACTAAGGGGCATGCATGCCAAGGTCAGTGAACTGGTATGAGACAGGGACAAGCATTCGTTCCATTTAGACCATGGGCAGTAAGAGGATGTCCTGACTCTGGGCTTTCCAGTGGGAAGTGAGAGTGATATCACTGTTGGCTCCTCGACTATAGAGGTGCACCGATAATATCTGTAGTATTGGGATCAGTGCCGATCAAGCCAAAGTACTGGCACTCAGACTGGCAAATGTAGCTGTGCTGATACAGATACTTTAATGACATGCGCTTCGCCGCAATATGAAACCTTTCCAGCGAGACGAAAAATGTCTGCAGAGTGACAATTCTTTGAGGTCAGTGAAGATGATTCTAAAATTGCAAACTGCCAGCTGTGCCAAGCTAGGGAAGGTGTCTCTGGCAGCGTTGGAAGTGGAGGAAAGGTGAAGCAGCTGCATCAAGCCAGCCAGAGACAGCCAGAATAATACCAGAGGTGAAGCGAGTCTGGTTTCAAAATAATAGCGTAAAATTTGCCGCTGCCACTTTTGGAAAACAAGAAGAATTGAGTTACGTTGTTAAAAATACATACTGTGAGCAGGACTTTTTGGAAAGAACAATTGTATTTTCATTCACCAGATTCCCCCTAAAACATATTCCTTTATTTTCACGTTGGTAGTTTATATTACACGGAAAATTTTGAAAAACATATCAGTTGAAGTTTTATTTTGACCTTTTTGACTGAAAGTTTTTTTTCAAGACTGGTAGGTGAAGGTGACTCATGAGAAAATGCCGAAATGCTGTTTGTGAAAAAGATTCCGTTCATATTCTTGAGTCTTTGGTATCTAGCCTAATTTCTATTTTACTATTAAGTATCAGTGTTATGGGGCGCCCCGGTGAATCACCGAGTAGAGCGCATACCATATAAGGCTCAGTCCTTCCCGCAGCGACCCGGGTTCAAATCCAGCCCACGGTCCTTTGCTGCATGTCCTCCCCTCTCTCTCTCTCCCATACCTTCCTGTCTCTCTCTCTCACTATATCTGTCCAATAAAGCATAAAATGCCAAAAATGAATCTTTTTAAAAAAAAAAGTATCAGTGTTATTGTGTTATTATTTGTTATTTGATGGAGAATTGATAAACAATAGTATAATGATAGTAAGTAAAATTATATCAAATTAATAAATAAAAGCAATTGATGCACTTGTTGTTGTGCACTTGAATTTGTTGACACTAAGCAGCATGAAGGGCTGTTGAGTCGTACCTTGTTTGATACTCATATCAGATCTCAAAAATTGGTATCGGTGCACCTCTACTAGTTGACCTAACACTTAACACTTATCAAAATTGTTATTTAACCTTTATGTAACCAGGCAGGTCACTTCAGAGCAAGCTCTTCACACCTGGAGTTATGAATGAGATAACGTTATCGCAGAAAAAAGTTCCTGTCCCAAGTTGATATTTATTCTATGTATGACAACACAAATGCTTCTTATGAAACAAAATGTGCACATATACTTAACTGCTGGTTGAATGGCCCCCCAACACACACACACACACACACACACACACACACAAACACACACGGTTTAGTCTGAACCTTATTCAGTGCAAGGTCTGAACAGTGATAGAGCACTTTTGAAGATCTTCTTTGGTTGGTTTAGCAACGATGACAAAGGGATTAACTTCCCTAAAGGAGAAATCCATTCTAAAACACTGTTAAAAAAAACAGCTACTGGCAATATACCTTGCATTCCCGGGTCCATTTTGTGGTTTGGTGGTGAGTATTTCTTATTCCCACAGATAACTGGCCAAACGCAGACAACATGACATCAGGTTGAGATATTTCCAGCGCAGCTACAATGGAGCTTAATAAGAGAAACATTTCGGATGATCTAAAACATCAGTGTTAAACGTCATGTTTTGGTGTCAGTCACTCATAATGAAAGAGCAAGGGCTTCTTTCTAGACTCCCCATTCTGCACCAGTGTTCAGCAATCAGATAGGGAGAGATCCACCACAGAAGAGGAAGAGATACCAATTTCTCAGTGGCCTCAATAGTCCATAATGCATTGCAGCTAGAAGACATGTTGCATGTTGCAGAGTAAGCAGCGCTGCTCTCTCCCCCCCACCCCCCCACCCCTCCCACCCCTTCCACCCCTTTGATATATCGTCCCATCCCTAAGTGGAAACCCAATTCCCGATATACGATATACGTTCACTATATTTTTGCAGCCCTAGTGCGCACACACGCACACACACACACAGCTGCAGCTTTGCCAGACTGACACTTCAATTTCTCAGAGGCTGAACACAACAGCAGCCAGAGGGTGACAGAGCATATTTTGGTGGTAGCTCATTAAAACCCAACACCTCGAACCAACAGCCGATACCACTCTAACACACCGTGTGAGACTCTGCACTAAGTCTCCCCCCAGGCCTCTTTCACAGAACACACACACACACACACACACACACACACTCAATGTGCATCCCTTAGCAAGAACTATGTGTCAAATCCAAACCAGAACTGTCACTGGACAGCAAGATGCACACTTCCACTTCTCTAGAAATCAGAAGGGAGCTCATGCAGTGAGATGTGGGTACAAGCTTATAATCTTCGGTCCAGTACTTCAGGCTTTCATGTCTTGACTGGATTTGAAGATTTTGGCCAGTGCTCATTACAATGTATGTTAATAATGAGTGAGCAATATGACAACTTTACCATAATGGTCAAGCAGGCTAGTGGATCCTACCAGATCAACGTTTGGGTATGACAGTAAGATTTTCCTTTTCAGTTTGTAGTGTTTTTGCACTTGTGTGGCACCAAAAGCCATCTAAGCTACGCAAGTTGCCATGTTTGCAAAATGTTTGGAAAATGGTATGCAAAAGTGCTTTCATTTTGTCACCAAAAGTGGTTATCCCACATGCATTTGCTGTGAAATAAAGTTAAGTTGTATTTATAATGCTGCAAATATGTAATATCAGTCCATGCGTCTGTTGCTGCAAAATGTGAAAAAATTCAGAAAGAACGGGGGAAAAAAACAGAACATACATTGAGTGTAGCTGACACATGGTTTCTCATTGGTCAATTAGGATAAATAAATGAACTTCGTTCATAGAGGCCAATACATGTACACATCTGCTGTGACCATGGTGCAAAGAGTTGTGGAAAGCTAAAGAGGAACAGTCAGGGAAGGTATGGCATCGTTCCTTGACAGGTACCAAGACATATGAGGTATTGGTGACGGATAGGGATGTCAGTTGCTATGAATAGTGCATCGACCACCCACCTCCACATGCTAACACACATCGGCACACACACACACACATGATGGGGGGTTGATTGAGAGAGTGTGAACCCAGACTGCCGTTCACTCTAGGATGTGTTTGACAGCTGTGACTGACAGTCCAAATAGCGGAGGAAAAAACACACATCAACGACTGAGGGTTCAGTAGAGACCAAAATACACACTCTGACATGTCCTCAGCACTGTCTGCCAGACTCCACACACTCGAAAACACACATGCACTCACTCCGGCGTGCGCACAGGTTTTGCTCTATTGCTCTTTCACTCAGGCATGTGTCTCATTCCTCTCTAATAAATCAAACAATGCAAACTTGAGTTTTGTGCGTCTACTTTAAAATTTATCCATGCCAGGGTGCCTGAGTGACAACTGTGGATACAAGGATTAAAGAATGACTGTTTTTAAATGGTGAGGTGGAGAACAGTAGAACCTCATTAATCAGAACCTCAGGCTACGTTTACATTTAGGCATTTAGCTGACACTCTTATCAGGAGTGACTTGCAGTGAGTGATTGGTTAGGTGTTTTGTGTCTTGCTAAATGATACATGGGTGTTAATGGACACACTGCCTGTTGTGAGGATCGAATCTGCAACCTCTCAGTTACGGGACAGTCTCTCTAACCATTAAGCCACAATGGCACACGTCTAAGCTATTGTACTGCAAAACTCATTATGGTATTAACATGGCATTATGAATAGTATGAACACAAATAATGGCTTAATTATGTGGAATTATTGAGTTTCCTTGTTGATGCATGAAATCAAAAAGTTACAAGCTGCATGATGCAAACATTTTTGTAAAAATACACCCGCCTTACCAGCCTAAATCATTAAGTGGGGCCCCAATAATGAGACGCTGTAAATCGGACCTGGTTGCCCAAATTAAATTCTGATATCACGTACGGTCACTGGCAAATCCTCAACGCGTACATGAAGTGACAAATCAAAACTTAAGAGCAAAATCCCGAACTGCCTCCGAAACAGCAGTGACCAAGTGATCCTGAGCAAGCTGTGCTCACAAACGATGACTGAACCTCTTCACCACCTCCGCCCCAACCAGCAACCAAGAGGAAGAAATTTAGCTCAGAGGAGTGCGGTTTACAGATCTGACATCTGAACAAAAAGTTACACCTACTTACAAGCACAAAATTAAAAACTACAGTGCTTTGTAAAGGTTAGTAGGTGACTTGTCTTTGGTTAAGCACTTTTATGTGATGTTTTCCTCTATATTTTAGACACACTCACACACACCTTACACTATCCCTTGTAGACCTAGCTCTCCCCACAGGAACAAAACACAACACACACACGGGTTCAGATGCCATTATTCATGTGCTCAGGGTCAAGGGTCAGGGTGGGACCTCTAGGGTGAACTGGCAGCAGTGTGTGTGCGCACAACGGTGTGTGTGTGTGTGTGTGTGTGTGTGTGTGTGTGTGTGTGTGTGTGTGTGTGTGTGTGTGTGTGGCCTATATCAGATTATATTACCATACAAAGATGGGTCTGACTTTAACAAAAGCAGAGTGCTGAGGCTAGCCCTTTCCACTCTTTCTAACTATTCTTTCTTTTTCCTCTCTCTCAAAAGAGGAAGCAAGCTGGGCATTTCATTTAACTGTTAGTTTCATGTTTATTTCAGTTTCAATAGCATTTATCAAGTGTATTGGCACTTTACAGAGCAAGGAGCTTAAAAACTGAATATTTAAAAGTTTTGAAGCATGCAGATGGTCTTCTCCATGATCGATGTGAGCAGAAATGAACTGGGCCAGCACTACGCAGTACAATTTAGTTCAAGTTCACGTCTTGGTATGAAAAGGGTGATGGATTTTGTTCAGTGGAAGCTTCAATCTAGAAACTAATTAAATCGCATGTTTGTCACAGTTACACATCAAGGTAGGTCAACTACACTGTGATGGAGGCCCTCTGTGACTATGTAGCCTGACTGTGTGTCCGAGTTTGCATTTAAACACACACACACACACACGGGCCCCAGGACAGCACACGAAAACACAGCAGAGTGAGGGACAGAAGAGGGGTGGGATAAGGGATTAGGCCTATAAAAGGTGTCTGGTTTCCCTGCCTGAGGGCTGATAGCAGATATCACAACTCTTCTGAGTGGCTGTACACCTCATTATCAACACCATGCTCCCTCACAGCTCACACTGGCCTCCACAGCCAACGGCCCTCTCAGTGACACCAAATATATGAAGCCTGCTCTGACCAAAGCTGAATAGGAGGCGCTTATATGCCGAGTTACTGCAGAAAAACTTCCTGTTATTTCATTCACTCCCGTATTCATGCATCTGTTGAGCAGTTATACTTACAGTTGTACCATTAACATCAAACGCTAATGCTTAAATCAGGCGTGCCCAAACTTACCACGTTACAAAATCTAACGCGGGCGGTAAGCCTTGGGGCCAAAAAAAGATTAATAATAATAAAATTGGACATTGGCCTGACATTTAGAAACAAGTAGCCTAGGTATTAGCTTTTGTTATTAAGGAGTTTGGTAATGTGCCTTGTAATTATCAAGTCATCTCAAAATCATCCATCAAATACAGCTAATTAAACCGGATCAAAAAAGACCAATTATCACTCTCTCCAATATCATTTACTGGAACCTGTTGAAAGGCCAAAAGAATTTTGAAGAGGACCAGCTTATGCCCGCAGGCCTTAATTTGAGAGGCCCTGCCATAAATCAACACTATATGGAAGATGAGGAAAGCCTAGTATTACGTCACTATGCTCCTGGTAAAGTTATCAGTGTGTGGCATGTTTATTCAACTCTATCAAGGGAGGAGAGAGTGAAATGAGTGGTAATTTGTCTAGCCAAGCAAGTGTGTGTGTGTGTGTGTGTGTGTGTGTGTTGTGAGAAGGGTGGATGGATAAGGGGACCCAAGGCGAAGTGAGAGAAATTTTGAAATTTGAGCCCGCTGGCTACATCAACCCTGGCAGCCTATTGAGAAATACCTGCATCCTGATGTCACAAAACCCACACACACACACACTGTTACGCTGGCTACGCAACTCACACACCATGCATAAACATCAGCCTTTCCTTAAACACACACCAACTTCCTTAACAGTGCTGTGCCAGTCTGTGTGTGGCCTGCAGTGCGGGTATTACGCACACGTCTTTCAGGCACGTATTCAATCATTGAGAAAAAACTGTCTACGTGTGTGCGTGTGCGGCCAAGTTTGGGCACTAAACCCGTATCCTCAGGCAACCCTGGACAAATGTGGCAGAGATGGGGGTGGAGGTGAGAGAGAAAGAGGGATATAGGGGAATAGGGGACACACAAAAACCACGACAACCGAGAGAAGTGTCTCGAGTCAGACGCTGCCCTCTGCTCGCTCTCTCTGTGCTCGGTGCCTGGCATGTGCCACCCTGCGAGCCAACAATCACAGCAGCCAGCTAGGAGCGGCGAGGGCAGCGTCAGAACAAATATTCCCACAATCCTGCCTGTTGGCAACGTCCCTGTGGAACGTCCACAACCATCCACGAGGGAGAGAGAGGGATAGGGATGTTAAGAAACAAAAGGAGGATCAGTTAAGGAGAGAGAGAAGGGCAAGATGGAAGAAAAGAGAGCAGGGCCACTTTGGGAGCGACATGAGAGGGAGAATAGAGGGATACAATGAAGGAAGATGTGATCAGAAACACAAAAAGCAAGAAAACCATCATCTCTGATAAGAAATGAATAGGAATTTTCTGTCCAAAAACTGAAAGCCTTGTGATCCTCTATAGCTAAATGGATAGAGTAAAACTAGAGTTGGTTAAGTTCTTTGGAATTTCTGAGGTAAATTTAGGAATCTGTGGAAATTCTGGGATTTTATACTGTTCATTTATTTTGGATATTTAACATTTTTTCTTTAATTCACTGTCTGTATGCCCGTATTTCACTATGAGACACTATTGAGTTCTCATAATGTTCAGGTCAAATATTTAAAAAAGGAGAAACCCAATAGACATGATTCCATTTTAAGGCAGCGTATCAACTTATTTATTGTTTTTATAACAAAAGCCACTAGTGTCATATTTTAAAAGAAAATCATTTCAAAGGAGGCAAAGAATCCCAGCTTTCTCCCCTCCTACAGGTTAATAAAATAAGTAACATAAAAAGAAAACTTGTTGGCCAGCTTTCTTTCTAGTTACTATCGTCTGATGAGGAAACATCCGGATGAGTAGGCTACATCTTCTGAGTCACTTGTATTGCATCTATCTTCACTGGCTCAAACAGTTTAAGGTTAGAGTATTGCAACCAATTTCTCCACCCTTGCATTTGCAAGTCTGCTGCTCGATGATGGCGGGATATGAAGAATAGCAGCAGCAAATGGGGGAACAAGTCTTCAGAAGCACACAGTCTCTTCCACCAGGTTGATGTTGTGGCATTGCTGGAAGCATTCCCATATTTCACATGCCATCCTTGGTTGTGAATTTGGCCAAACATCTGAACACCTTCCCCTCATCAATATGAGGGTGGCGTGCCAAGGCTGTTACACTATAGGCTGAGGTTTTCTCTTCACTAGACAGGGTATGTACCTTCCCAGCATGAACTGGCTGGATGCAAAAGCCATGGTGTTTCTGAATGAAATCCATAACTGCCTTCTCCTCTGCTCTGAGCAGTAGACATGATGGCAATGCACCACTGATCTTATCCTGCAAATCAGTGAAAAGCCTCAAGACATCAGGCAAGAGTGCCTCATCCCCCTCCACCTGCTCAACGCAAGTGAGAGAATATGGACAGTTGTAGAGAAGCGCATTTGAATTAATATACAAGGTGTTTTTCCATCCGTTTTAAGATTCCCAAAATGGAAAATTACCAGAGAAAGTTGTCAAAGATTAACTGGAATATTACCTCCCTTATATAACACTAACACAGCAAGGGTTATGGGGTTTGATTTCCCCTGGGACCTCTGATGCTAAAATTGTTTGCACTTGTGGAACTGAAGGCACTTTGGATAAAAGTGTACACCGAATAGCAAACACATACAATATATTTATCTTCCTATGGGAACAACAGCACACAGACCAATGTCAGAAAAGGGGGGAGGTTAATGTTTCGCCAACTCTTGCATGAGAGAATACACGCATGGGCAGGAAAGCAAACAACAAAGGGAACTCACTCCTCATCTTGACTAAGTTAACTGACTGCTGATGAGCTGTCTTACCCACTGAGCTGACTGACTGCAGATGGCAGAGGTCTGGTAGCTGCCCCGAGACGCCCCGCTGGGGGCAGAATCAAGGGCAGGGCTGCTCAGCACTGTGTGTGTGTGTGTGTGTGTGTGTGTGTAGTCTGGTAGAGTTGGGTGGGTCACATCAGTCTGGGCTTGCAAGTGCATGCGTACATGCACAGACACACACACACGCACTGGGTACCAGCTCCATCTGTCTTTGACATGGGAGAGCTTAATGACAGAGGCAGAAAAGCCAAAGAAAAGGCTTCCTCGTTCTCTCGCTCTCTCTCTCTCCCTCCCTCCTCCTCCTTCTTTCCCTCCGTCTCTCTCCCTTTTGACCGCACTCTCCAACATCAATGCTCCATATGGAGCTCTCTGGACAGACTTTTTAAACTCGTCTTGGCCTGGCACTCAACCAATTAGACATTTAGACGCACACTCACTTGCACGGTAACTGTACACATTAATGAGTCAGTGTAATCTGGCACACAAGCTGGAACATACTGAGCAAACACATACTGCATTACTCATGCGCACCTATAGTATCACGTCCAAAAATTTGATACAAAGCAATGATATTCCAATGCCTCCCTAAAGTGTGTGTAGCCAGCCTGAAATCTCTGTGTGACAATGTACACACACACACAAACACACACATCCCCTTGATGCTTGTTCCATCTTTTGTGGAGTCTCCTCTGTGAATCCCACAGCTCTGATTCTGTGTGTGTTCTCTGAATTGCCTGCCACCTGGCTCCATTCAGTCTTCAGATAACATGAGTCCTAAATTGGGTTACTCCGACACTTCTGATCTGTCGCAGCGGATCTACAGAGAGGTTAAAATTGAAGTGAATTGCGTCAATTTCAAAAATTCAATAGAGAACGTAGTTGGTACTACAGTGCACCAGATTAAATCACTTCACCCCTGTCTGATAGACCTCATGCTCCAGCTTATGAGTAAAAAAAATGAAACTGTTCGAGCTGTACAAGTTTGGTCTGGATGCATTTTAAGGGGTTCAGGGGTGATTTTTGGGCTCACTGTTCTCTATTCAGACAGATGTGATGCTGGAAACCCCGGAAGACTCAAGGGCCATGAAGCAATGCTTTATCACACCTTAGGCAGGTTATGGAGAGAGACAGCAAGGGAACCACTTCACTTAGATACCAGCTACATCCACAAAAACCCAACAGCCTGGTTTCAGCCAAATGCTGGTTAAATTTGGCTGTGGCCGTTTAGTTTGTCTACTCCACCAGCAACCACCCATTTTTTGAGGTCCTATTCTCTTCTAAAAGTCTTTAATATTGTGGCTGGTGAATTTTAGGAGTTTTTTGCCCTGAATACATCTTTGGATTCAGAAGAATGACTGTTCCCCTCTTGCATATTCTCAGTTCAGTTCAGTTCAGTTTATTCACAAATCAGTTAAAATACAAGTACAATCATATGAGACATAATGGAGATATGTGAAATGGGACACTGATAAGCTATCTGAAGCTTGAGAATAGGGGCCCTGATAAAAGACTACGGCTCTATGAACAAGTATGATTTCAGTATTACTTTTATCATCCAATTCCACTAGGATGCAGTTGGAGAAATATATGCACAAACAAAAAAGATTTTGCTCACATTACCATTGGACCTTCAAAACCAGACTTGGAAGTGGCAAGTTTGCATTGTGATTGGAAGTGTACGTAATCTGGGCACAATCCAACCACAATAATGTTTACAGTTTTATGATAAAAATCAGACCAAAAAATGGTTGAGTACCTGGCAAGGTTTCTGGTGGAAAAGACCAACCTCTTGAAAAAGAGTCCCTAACAGCTCACTCATTGTAAGTCTGCTCACTCATATGAGCAATGTAAAGAGATGGAGACGAAAAACAGGAAAAAGTCATGCAGACTCTGATTTAAGTAATTACAGCCGCAGGAGACGCGTAACGGACATTTTCGGGCCAAGCGCACACGCATGGCAATGTGATCTCATAAAATTAGGCCTTTATGATCAGATCTTAAAAATCGCACTGAAGTGACAAGTGTAACCGTAGCCAAAGACCCACAAAGACTGGCTGGAGTTTAGGGTTGAGACGGGTCATGTGCTCGGGGGAAGCTGTCAGGCAAAGAGAGGGGACGAGGCAAGGGAGCCATGAACCCTCAATGAACCACCCATCCCCGCTCCCCCCCCCTCCTCCTCCTCCTCCTCCTCCTCCTCGCTCTCTGCTGAGCTGATGACTCATTGTTGGAAGGAAAGGGAACCTAGAGGGACAGAACGTGGGGAGTCAGGACTGACCGCACCAACACAGTCCAAAAGCCTGCCAGCTTTATACTTTACATTGTACATCTACTGATACTGTAGCTGATTCTCTTATCTAGAGGAACTTGTAATAGGTGAGCAGGTAGCAATTCAGTGTCTTGCTCAAGGAGACTACAACAGGGCACAGGGCTGCTGATGGCCGTCCGATTACAAAACAGTCTCTGTAATAGGGCTGAAAGATATTGACAAGTTTTCCTTGTCATAATTTTTTTTTTGAAATTTTAACATTTTTTAAAGAAGAGTTATTTTGTTGAGATGACAGAGTACAGGATTTACTGAGTTTTAGTATGATGAAATATTCCCAATATTGTACTTGATTCATGGGTCAAAGATTACCCAGAGCTCTAAAGTACCTTGTTCGGAAATTCATTTTGGACGCCCCTCTCTCTTAAGCAATTAATTGCAGCCTCTGTGATTTGGAATTTGCAGAAGTTCATATTTTGATTTCGTTTTTTTTTTTCCCCCGATTATTTGTTCAGCTTTAGTTCTACAGTCTATCTAACCACTAGACCACTCTGACACCTGAATCCTATGTGGGTCACACTGATCACTAGTGATGGTCAAAATATATACACGTAAATCATAGTTGCATGTTGAACTTTTTCAGTGATACTCTTGATTCTTGTGGGGGGAATTCTCTTTTCACTTCACGTCAGAGTGCAGCGTCACAGAGCAGCAGCCCTGGAGCTGGTAGGGTTTCAGTGTCTCGCTTGAGCACACTTGAACAGGAAGGATGCTTGCCATCACAGGGCTTGAACCCAGGACTTTTGGTTGAAAGACGGTCTAACCTCCTCACTATGCCACCATGCTGCCTTCCAACCGAATGTCTCATTCATCTTGGTCGAGCACTGGTCACATTGTGGGGAAACGTTCCTGTGTTGTTGCTTTAATTAACCAAGAAAAAAAACTAACAACACATGTCAGCATTGCTCACTGAAACCACAACCACTACAAGGTGCTTGATAGCTTGCACCCGTTGGTTTTGATGGGGAATACCAGCAATGCCACCAGACGGTTTGTAGGGTTGCTGAAGTAGAAAGTTTCCATCATAATGTGACCAGCGCCTGGCAAAGAAACCGAAAAACTAAAATCAGAACTGTCAAGGTGTACCTGTCATTCCTTTGGCTCTTGGAAGATGGGCAGTGGGGTGGCCCCGTGGCTACAGATGGTCCCTTTACTAAAAGGTCACAGGCTCAATCCCCAAAACAGTCAGTGTGTCCATTAACACCTGTGTGTCTAATAAATGTATTCTCCAGCAAGACACAGAAATCCCTACCTACTCATTCAATGTTAAGGGAAACGTTTGTAGCAGCGTTTACAGTGTGGATGCAGCAGAGCAGCGACAGCCAGACTTTTGTTTGTTTGCAGTGTTTTTTTATTATTTACGTCAGTTATGGGTGAGCCACGCATCAACTGGACAATATGTTTATTTAAAATATTTTAATTGGTTCCCCCCCCCCCCCTCATTTTTTTCCATTCTAGTCAGTGGCTTCAATCAGGAGACTGAACTCTTGGCACAATAAAGAGGTCACATTATATTCATTTATAGACACAGAGCTGACGAGGCAGACAACAAACTAGGCTACAGAGCAACTTCAGGAAAAAAGGCTGTCATTGGTTTCAATTGGAAAACGGACATTTTGGCACAATGAATGAAGAGATCATATAATGGGTTGATTTTCTGTGTCTTTATTGTGTACAGATACATTCTCAAGTCAAAATGGTGTGTATCCGTGCTTAACAGACGCAAGCAGTCCGGGAAAAACAGGCAAATGCTGCGCGGCTCCCTTATGGCTCCCACACAGCGTCCGCGCCCGGTGGACACAGCAACATACACAGAATAAAATAGCTTTGTGTCAACTCCAACATACGCACATCTAAAAACCGGATCAAAAAGGCGTCTGGTGGACACTGGCCTAAAGACAGTCTGGATAACAGCCTTGGCTAAATGCATTAACTTCAAATGTAATTGGCCATAAGTAAGCGGAGTCTCTCTCTCTGGCCATCTATCAGTTCAGTCCGACTAACCACTGCCTTGCCCTGCCCTCGCCTCAAACCACCCTAAGGACTGACTGCACTGCAACGAGACAAAAAATAGAATTGCTGGCAGAGAAAGACGAGAGAGAGAGAGACAGAGAGAGAAAGAGGGAGAGAGAGTCAGACATTATGAGAAACCTCAGTGACCTTTAGCCCACATGTTGTGAGATCCTCAGCAACCCAACTGCAGAGGCTGTGGTGTACATATGTGTGCGTATATGCCGCTTGGCAATGAGTTTGTCACCTCAAGCCTGCTGTCTGGTTTCAATGTTGTTGTCATGACAGGAGGGGGGAGGAGGGGGGATTTGTTCCTGCTACTTGTTCCTCTTCAAAACCCACTGTCTCTTCCATACTGTCTACTCTCGTCATTATTAACTACAAGTCAAAAGGGAGGACCCCCTGACAAGAGATGGTTTCCCAAATCTCACCCACACACATTCTGAATTGAGTGGGGAATGAACACCAGCCACCTCTAGTACATTTTGGTAAAGTCTGGTTAATTTGTCTACCAGACACTCTGGCAGATTAGAGTTATTATTATTAGAGTTATTATTTATTTGAGGTTCTATTCTAATAATCTAGTTGGCTGGTAAAACAGTAAAACTTTGCTGGTTATGTTAAGGATGAACTAGTCACTGTGGCCGTTGGATAAAAATCAGTTTCCTTCCATGAGCTCATGTGAAACCTCGCTTGCATTCTTCAACAGTGCTTCCAGAACGATGGCAACGGTAGAGAACACCAGAACGCAGCCACAAGTGTGAGATGATCAACCACAACATGAACAACCCTCTTCTCGAGAAAAAGCATTGTTTCCTCCGCCGCAATCAATAGAATGTTCCACAAACTGACACACATGTCTATTACTTCATTGTGATTCTAGGCACAAGCCAAAACCTCCTGATGTCAACAGCCACAGGAATGCCACCAGGCGGATTCTTCAGAAAAGCTCTCTGGCAGCCTTAGTAAAACAACAAGACAATGCAAAGAAATGTCTGGTAGATAACGGTGTGCCTTTCCTGGAATACCCACCCACCCCTCCTGCTCACTTCTTTTTCCTTCAATATTTTCCTGACACTCTTGATAACTCCTTCTAGAGCCCTCCTATCTCTTTTTGAACTCTGCCTCTGCCAGGGGGGGAAGCAGGCTGTTAGTCTCCCCGGGCTGCCATCACCTGCCTGGGCAAACGCCAGCAGCCAGCAGCGGTGTCCCTGGAGGCTGGCTTGCGGAAATCATGGGCTGAATTTTGGAATATGGATTTAAAAACTGATGTCAGACACATGCTGAAAGCCATGAATTGTGAGGTAGTGAGAATATTGTTACAGGAATAGTAAAACATTTCTTTTCCACCAGAAGGATTATTAATTTTAAGAAAAGACAAACAACAAACAGACAGAATTTGAGAGAAAATAAAATTGATTTAATAAGGCCCTACACAGAGCAAAAGCAAGGGAATCTGCGTAGGATCCGTGCAGTGCTATGCTTAAATTAGCCTCAATGAGATAAACAAAGATCTGGCAGAGCCAATAAGACACAGCCTCAACAAATAATGTTCTGAGATTGTCAGCAGAGCCTTTGTATGGTGCCACTAGTCATCCCAAGGCTATAGCAACATCTCTTTCAAAAAAGGTTGAACTATGGGCTGGCTTACTGCTTTGCCACTCCCTGCTTATCTAATGCGGCAATAGTGGCAGTTGCTTATGGCCCTGGGAGGTGTGGTTATCAGGGGCTTTCCCAACATGGGAGATCCTGTGTATTTTAGTAACCATCCTCTGAATGGAAGAACAGGCCTAGCGTGGTTGCAGGATAATAGAGCATTCTGACAACAGCAAGACACTTGACAATGCTTGTACGCTCTGACGACCACGGTCGGGAATAACGAGGCAATTATCTGAGCCAATAGCATCAGAAAATAAAGCTTCTCTCTCTAAGCCGGTCTCTCTGGCGAATTCTCCCGGTAGCTTAGAGCAGCATATTCTACTCTTATAAAAAGGCCTTGGCATGACTCGTTCCCCCCCTATTAAAAAGACGACTTCCAAAAACAAATCCCCCTCTCTCACCCCTGGGGAATAAAAAAAAACAACAACAACCACCATGCTCTTCATGCAGAAAAACAAAAAGTGGAAAGGAGAAGGAAAAACACTCAAAGGAGTCAATAGCATTCAATCTATTTTTTTCCTCTCGTTTGCAGTTGCTGCAACATAGGAACTGGGTTTGCTCGCTGAAGAAGCTGAATGAAAGCAAACAAGAGTCAGAAGGAGGGGAATCAGTTCATGTTTTCTGAATGAAACATCCTGACTGTGGGGGGGGGCGGTGGGGGCAAAAAATGCTGACACGGTAGAAACCACCATTCCCTTGGCGATGTTGTAATCGTTCCTAACAGCAAAGGAACAGGGGCAGGGAAGGGCAAGCGCAGGGCTGAGGAAATTCTCTTGGAAGAGGAGAGAGAGTGCGAGAAAAGAGAACGGGCCGCTCCAAAACAAGAGTCAGCGGAGAAGATAGCCTACTTCCACCGCTGTCTCCCCCGCCTTGTGTTAGCTTTCTGTCTCTCCCGTCCGCTCGCCTGCCTTAGCCGAGCAGCAGAGCCAATGCCAACAACAACACCATGAGGACTTGGGCCTCTATCAAACATGACGCTGGGGCTGTTTTCAAAACCACACTGGCTTTAGATTTACATCAGAATGTTCCGTCTTGTCCTCCCCGAGCAAATAGCAGCAAGGTTTTGGGAGCCCCAGAGATAAAAGTATGAGCTCAGCCTAATGCATTCCTAGCCTTGCACAAGTAAATAAATGCCCTCTCGCCACGGCTCTTGCATAAGGAATCTAACCCCCTTATCAGGCCCCGGGCTTTGGGGAATTAGGAAATGCGAGCCCCCTCTCCATCCGCGTACCCGCATGAAAAAGGTTAATCAAATACATGATCGATACAGGGAGCCACTTGCTCCAAAAAAGCAGGAGGGGAGTCCAAGGGGCTAATTCACAATGACAGACACCTTCTTCTGTTCACACACACACACACTCCTATACTCTGGTTCGCATACACTCCAGCATGTGGCTGAGGACCAAGAATGAGGAGTGCCAGGCTGGCAATGAGCCAAGTCAAATTACTCAAAAATGTGCATTTCTATCCCCCTGGGTTTTTCCTGTGGCTGTTCCCCAGAGAGAGAGAGAGACGGAGAGCGAGAGAGAGAATGGAGGGACAAGAGAGACAGACAGAATAGGGAAACTAGAGAATGAAAGAGAACAAGACACTGAGTCGACTAGGGCGTGTGGTACTTTATTAAGAGGCACATCACCACTCGACCAAACAAGTTGAATCTGAACCCTGAACGAAACTATAGGCTTCAGGGGATATTTCAATCATGTGAAGTAATGGATACGCATGAACTTCCAATACAATAGACTACTGTA
The DNA here is from genome assembly GCF_046629955.1 of Centroberyx affinis. Taxonomy (NCBI): domain Eukaryota; kingdom Metazoa; phylum Chordata; class Actinopteri; order Beryciformes; family Berycidae; genus Centroberyx; species Centroberyx affinis. The sequence goes on along the minus strand of NW_027279307.1, from coordinate 133 downwards.
TGCATGCGAATAAATCCCCTAAAGATGTCTGGCGGTGGCACACTTGCTTTGGTGCTTTGCCTGTGACTTCTGTACACCCCCCTTGCTTCCAAAAAAAAAAAGAACCCCCCTCCTCCCACCCACACACACACCT